>NC_091118.1:11961468-12261468 GCF_040183065.1 Periplaneta americana | reverse complement strand
GAACACGAGGAATAGAAGGAGAAGAATGGAAATATAAGGAGAACAGAGAATACAAGGGGAAC
This sequence comes from Periplaneta americana, assembly GCF_040183065.1. NCBI lineage: Eukaryota > Metazoa > Arthropoda > Insecta > Blattodea > Blattidae > Periplaneta > Periplaneta americana. The sequence continues at coordinate 12,261,406 of NC_091118.1, read as the reverse complement.
AAGGGAAATACAAAGAGAAAAAGGGGATTAACATTTCTATGTGACGGTCAATTCTCCAGTTACCGCTCCCCTCCCCGCCAAAATCCCAGCTGTGACCTTGTTCGCCGCTGTGTCACTATGTGAGAAAGTCCAGACCTGACCGGGACTTGAACCCGGTCCGCTTGCGTCACACTCTGATGGGCTAGTTCTCGCAGCCACCGCAGAAAGGAGCTGTGGTTAACTGCCTACACTCTTGAATTAGAGTCTCGACTCTTGTCCCGTCTTGCAAGTTTAACTCGTAGCGGAGGTGGGGAACGAGGTAAATGATGAAATTAAATGAGGGGTTGGTTCAATACGCGAGGGCGAGGGTGCCTCGCAGAAGAGGGTTATTTCCGGAAGTGTGTCGTTCTTTCATTTCCTAAGACCCCTGTGTAAACAGCGGAATGCAATATTGTGTGTGTGCATAATTTCAAATGAGTTCCCCAGCATGGGTGGGGGTTGTTTCCCTTCTACTCAACCACTTGCTTGCCTCAGCAAACATTGCAAGTTAACAGGCCTGCCAACGTAAGCTACTGAAATGGTGTACCAACATCTGCAGTAAATATCTTACATTGCAAAGGGACCAATATTTTATTACCACTTTGACATATTTTAGAAGACAGTCTGTGAATTCATCTTCTGTAATGTGGAGCTTTCATCTTGGGAGATAGGGTAGAATAGTGGTTTTCAATCTATGGTACGCATACCCCTAAGGGTTGTCTCAAGGGGTACACATCTCACTGGCAAGGTAGGGCTATGTAAATATGTTGAAATTAATTTTATTATGCTTGTTTATTTACACATTTTCTTTACAACAGGTAGGCGACCAGCTCCTGTTTTTCCTTGTTTAAATAACATTTTACCGTTACAGTGCTATTGCATCAATAACTACTGTATGTTTATTGTTTAGTCAACTATTCGAAGACAGGCCTTAACCTTGCAAGTGACACCAATTAGGCATCATTTACGAGGCAACTAGGCCAGGAGATAATGGGGTAAGATGGCCAGTTCCTTTCCCCATCCATTGCATACATCGCTGACTAGCTACCAGTCAAGTGAGATGTACTGCCTGATAATAGATGCACGATCTTACAGCTAGAAAAAAGTTTTGTCGCACACATACTCTTCAAGTCCCAGAAAAGAGGCATTGCGCATGATCAGAGGACGAGCGATTTAAAAAATGGCTCAGTTTCAGAAAACCCATTCTATCATAAAAAGACTACAAATAATTCAACGTTAAGAAAAAGGTATTGGTTTCATGGACCTTGTCTAGTAGGCTACATTGTAGAAGTTATATGGTAGGTTGGCGTTTCTATGGCAACTGGTCATTTGATGGAATAACACAGTCATAGTATATACAGTCACGAAGCTTGAGTTTATGAGGGTACTAGGAACAATAGACTGTGCAGGTACTATTTCGCATTGTCTGTAATGAGGCGATAGTAGCGATCCTAGTGGTTAGTAACTATCTATGGATGCATATTTACTACGTATTGAGCTTCGTGACTATGTACTAGATTGTGGGAATAGCCCCATATGCTCAATGCTTTTTTCTTTATGTGAAATCCTCTTATAGGTGAATGCAGAAATAACGCGAAAGACTAAAAACAGTCTGAGAGAACAAAACCTAACCTAAAGAAAAAGTAGGTGGATCCAAAAATAATAATAAAAAATGCAGAAAGTAGCCTGAGAAAGCCTAACCTAACGTAAAGCAAAGATAAGTAGATCCAAAAATTAGGCCAACATTTGAAAGTAGCTGAAGGGAATATAAAGATAAGAAGGGAATTGTCTTTTTATGTGACGTTTATGTTCCAAAGAACCCCACCATACCTAGTTAAACGAAAGTCGAGGTTCTACGTCGAAATACAACCAAGTGATCAGCCCAAACAGGATTCGAACCCAGGCCCGAGTATAACATCTGATCGTTAGTCACACTCGTTATATTGAGGCTACGCTGTTTTCAGGTGTCTATTTAACGACTGTTTAAACTACTAGGTTATTTGAAGTCGATGTAATTTGTGCTTAACGAGATGGAGCGGAAGATTTTCCAAGTGATAACCTACTATTCCCTTTACGGTGGGAGAAAATCTTGGGAAAATCCCAAGCAGGTTATCAGTGTAAGTGGGAATCGAACTGACGTCCGAACGCAGTCCCTGATCAACAGACAAACGCGTTACAGCCTGAGCTAACAAGCAAATATTCTGATGGAGGCAGATAAAAAAAGTTGAAAATTTTTCTTCCACCATGTTAATAATGTCAAAAAAAGTACGTATACAAATTTTGGCCACTCGACCGCACTTATAAGGGCATAAAAACTAAGATCGCCACGAGCCGTTAACAGAAAGAAAACACAGTTTCATTGGAAAAAATTATTGGAACAGACAAAGCAATTGTTGAGCTGTTTTTCAACATATTCCCCACCGGAATTGAGACATTTGTCATATCATGGGATCGACAGAGAGGTGCAGACGGCTGTCAAACACTGGTTCCGATCCAAGGCGGCAGACTTTTACGACACAGGGATACAAAAATTGATCCCATTGTATGACAAATGTCTCAGTTCCAGTGGGGGATATGTTGACAAATGGCGCAACAATTGCTGTATCTGTTTAAATAAATCTTTCCATGCAATTGTGCTTTTTTTCTGTAAACGGCCCCAGGGAAAATCACTCTCTGAACGGCCTCGTAATTGCGGTCGAGTGGTCAAAATTTATATAAGCACTTCTTCTGACATTATTAATATAGTGGAAGAAAAAAAATTAACTTTTTTATCTGCCCCCCATGAGAATGTTTGCTTGTTAGCTAAGCTAATGATAAAGAAGGAGAATAATAAGATGACGGTTCAGACGGAAAAAAGAGGAAGAAGAAGGTTAGCAAGATTTGTAGATGAGAATCACTTGAAGTAATTAAATTGTAGTGCTAGTGCTGGTTAAAGTTGACCTGCTGTTTACTAGGCTGGGATTGTGCCCAGCGGAAGGATGTGTGGAATTCGGGGCTCGAACGTGCCGCGTGAATTGACAAGTGCGACGGGTTCAGAGGTCAGTAAATCACTTCGCCGCTGTCACTGGGGTCCTGACCCACAGAAATGACGCTCGTTGTGGAATTGATGGCATCTCTCCCCTGACTTGCCATCTCGAGAGTTCACCTTTTTCGCTTCCCACACCATTCGTCCATCCAGCGTCCAACCAACGTTCATTCATTTTCGCTACTTTCATTTTTTTTCGTTCTTTCTTTGTTTATCACTAGAACTATGCATTTATAAAACTTGAAATGTGCATGCAACCATGCTCCATAAAACCTTAAAAACTGGTAGTGGAAATTACGGGAAAACGGCTGAACGGATTTTAATAAATGACCCCTCATTTTGAAGCTTGGAACTCATAGTTTTTCAGAAAAATAGTAGTTTTCAGTGAAATGTCAATTTTTCAACATAATTTTTCTATTTTCCAAAATCCATCTGTCGTCAGTTTTGAGAACTAGCTAATTGCATTTCAGATTAAAACAAAACACACACTACAGTAAACAATATTACACGAAGGCCATGATCTGCAAGACTGCTGACATATTTAGATCTCAAATTAAATTGGTTATTAAAAACTTAACTTACTAAAAATAATTTACAGGTTCGATTCTGTGGTGTGTAATTTTCTGGGTACAGCTGTGTATTGGATATTAAAAACTACAAAACTTGAGGTGGTTTGATGACATTATTACCATTAGAAATGAAATATTATTGTAGTTAATGCCGTGATGTGACTATTTTTCATTAATTATGCATATTAATGCTATATTGATAATATGAAAGTGAAACGTTTTGGGGTTATTTAAGTAGATGTAGAGAATAATTTAAATTAGATTTTGATTTCTATATTTTACTGAGTGGCGACTATATAGTATATATAGTATATGTTACTGAAAGCTATAAAACTTACGTAAGATAATAATATTATTAATAATCAAATATTTTTATAATTATTAATCAAGTGGGATTGGGTCTTTTTCATATATTTAATGGCGGTGTGGTGTAGATATTTATATGCGTGGTTCTCTTCAGTATTGGCTCGAGAGAGAGTATCTTTCATTGTTATGGAAGCAAATAACTTTCCGTATGTCTGATATTCTTCATTGAAAATAAATCTCAAAAATGTTTATTTGAACGTCTAATGAACTTAGTTTGCAGCATTTGCTGCACAAGCCACTAGTTTACTATAATAAGCAGTATAAATTTCGAATAATACTCGTAACAATCAAACACTAGGAATCGGTAAAAGTTTGACGAAATTATAAATATCTTGGAATGCACTTAGATCACCGTCTATCTTGGAAACAACACAACAAAAACAAACTTAAATTGGCCTACTCAAGACTAACTAAATTATATCCGCTCCTCAACAAGAAATCATCTCTAAAGCTACAAAATCGCATGCTACTTTACACATCTCTATTACGACCTCTACTGCTTTATGCCTGTCCTGTCTGGGGAGGAGCTGCAATAAGTGAAATTAAACACATCCAGTCATTTCAAAATTAAAGTCCTACAAATTTCACTCAGTTCTCCTTGGTTTGTCCGTAACAGCCAACTACACAGAGAAACTGGTATTGACACAATCAAACAGTTTATTCATTCACAAGCTAAGAAGTTCTATAACAACCTAGAAAATGTTCCAGGCGCCGTCCATTACTCTCTCGGGTCCACATTTCCCACCAGAATCAAAAGCCGACTTCCAATGGACCTCATTTATTATAATCAAAATTTATCATCACACCAACCTATGTAAATAATTATTTATTAACAATTATTTTTGTTCATTGAGGAGCCCAATCTAGGCTGCCCTCAATTCAGTGTCATGTATTGTATTTATATTTTATTTAGAAATGATCTGTATAGCGCTAAATGCGCTGATCGATCAATAAATATTATTAAAAAAATTATAAGAATTCCATTAATCAATTGTCATTTTTTTCTTTCTTTACTATAAGTCGATTTCACGTTAAGAAAAAAGCATTGCGCATATGAGGCTATTCCATCAAATGACCGGTTGCCATAGAAACGCCTACCTACCATATAGCTTGTACAGGGACATCATTTTATTTTTATTTCAATTTTTATTGTACCTGAGTTTTTGAATGTACTTCACTCCCACCCCTTCTACTAATGAAGTTCTAACTATCCTCCACTCAGAATCAAGGCTGCATATAGTAAACAGCACTGAGTTAGTGAGTACAGTACGTTTCAGAAATATGTTCGCGTTTTCCAGTGACGAAAGAGCTTTCAATATTGAATCATATTTTCGCACAGGTACTGTTGTCCGTTTGCCTACGTCGCATCCCGATTTCCCCCACCTGCTTCTGTTCGCCCCTCTGTAAAAGCTAGGCTGTCTTAGCTCTTTTCTGAAAACATTAATTTCTGTTAGGAATTGGACGTTTACGTAATATTATACAACTGTTTAAAATAATTTAATAAAAGGGCCTCGTTAAGTAATTAACTGTCACGTGATTTGCCCCCTTTCTACGATCCTGCGACATAACCACTTGGACGGACAGTAGATAGCATGTCTGAGTAATTTTATCTGTGCGGGTCGGGCAGAAGTGAAGATTGAATTTACAGTACGTAAGGTACTCTTTTATAGAGTAGGTACAGAATTATTTCAACATGAGTTACTAGTACGAAGGACGAAACTGGCAATTGGAATTAGATGCAATAGTCTATAGTGCGATAATATGCACAAAAGAACTGAAGCCTGTATCGAAATGAACGGCCACCATTTAAAAAAATGTGTTTAAATATTCATATTATGATTATTTTTCAATTTAACTTCATTCTCTATATTGTACGCTAATGTGCTATAGACAGTATAATATACACTGCATAATGAATACGTTCGCATGGATAGCTCAGTTCGTGAGTAAAAACACTCATTGTTAATATAGTACTGTATTTTGATTAAACAAAAATCTAATGAAAATTATCGAACTCAAAATCGCGATATTTCCTAGTTTACGTAAATGGATAAACTAATTTTCTTCCCTCCTATACCCAGTAGAGTGATTTGTTTGTGTTTTACGCCAGTATCATCGAACTCCAGTCGTGGAAGGAGATAGCAAACGGCGTTGATCCAGAGGTATAGGCAAGTTAATATTAAAAATGTTAGTAAAAATAAAATGATGTCCCTGTGCAATGTATGAGGCCTTGCTCATAAAACCAATGCTTTTTTCTTAACGTGGAATACTCTAGGCCTATATTTCTGGAAAGAAACGCATAGCCTATGTACACGCTGCCAGTATAAAAAATTTATCATTGGGGTAAATTTATAAGGAAAAAATCCTTCAGTTTATTATTCTAATGAGAAGGCGAAACAAGCGGGCAATAAAATTGTAGAAATCAAACGGCCGACTGTAATCAAGGGAGGTGGTGTAGGGGGGGGGGGAGATCAGGCAAGAAGACGGGGTAGCAGGGGGTGGAGGACAGGGGGAGTGGAAACATTTCATTTGTGCCGATGCTTTGTTCTGTTTCCAATATTGCACTCCGACGGTTTGATTAGGACTGGAAAGAATTCCAAGAATAGTTTTGTTTCTGTCAGGAGGGTAAGGGGAACGAGCCTCCAAATAAAACGCGCTCTTTCAGAAATCCGAACAACACGAAAGAAAATAAAATACCTAGAGTTGAAGTAAGGGCAAGAGGGGAAGAGGAACTCTGTGTAAGAACGGTGTATATAGCTCCTCGTAACAAGTTTGAAGAAAGATTCCTCATGCTGCAAAATGCCGGTTTGCAGATATTTACTGAACTACAGCTGACTTTGCATTCGAAGGGAGGTTCCGACCACTTGTTTTCCTCAGTTTTCTGACATTTAAGTGAATAATAGTAGTAATAATAATAATAATAATAATAATAATAATAATAATAATAATAATAATAATGTATTAGTATTTTACTGGACATAAGAAAAGCATTTGATACAGTGAAACATGATATCTTAATTGAGAAATTAGACTTATTAGGATCAAAGGTAATGCTTTAAACTTAATAATATCGTATCTTAACGACAGAATTCAAATAACGAAAATTGACAATTATTCAAGTGAACCTTCAATTATTAATATAGGTGTTCCCCAAGGCACAGTTCTAGGCTCTATTCTATTTTTAATATATATTAATGACTTATTAAAAATTGACTTACAACAATACAATGATGTTCACTATTCTTATGCTGATGACACAGTTTTACTTTTTGGTGGAAAAACCTGGTATGATGCATATAATAATTCAAATAATGGACTTAAATTAATAAAAAAATGGTTTGACATAAATTATCTTTCCATCAACGAAAATAAAACCGTAATTATTCCATTGTCATTATCTGAAAAATGTAACAAACCTCCTACATCTATATTAAGTATTAAATTACATAATTCTGATTGTTGTCTTATACGGAGTAAATGTCCGATTATTATTAAAGAGTCCTCTGAAGTTAAGTATTTAGGCATAATTTTCGATAATCATTTAAAATGGAACCAACACATTAATTACCTTTGTAATAAATTACGTAAAATAATATATTATTTTGTTTTATTGAGGAATTACTTGTCAATAAGTTTATTACGCACAATATATTTAACTTTATTTCAATCGGTAATTATGTATGGAATTGTAGGATGGGGTAGCTCATTTAAATCCAATTTTAATCCACTTTATTTATTACAGAAGAAAATAATTAAAATATGTCTTCATAAATCTGTTGATTTTCCATCTCAAAATTTGTTTTTAGACTTTAATGTACTTAACGTAAGACAAATTTATTATAGCGTATTAATAAAATTCATACATAAAAATCGAAATAATTTTGAATTGCATTCTCATAGTTACGAAACAAAAGGTATGAATTCTTTAAGATTGTTTGAACCAAAATGCAACACTGTTACAGTATTTAATCATAGTAGTAATTTAGGCCCAAGAATATATAACAAATGTATATTTAAATATCCTAATCTTGTCATTTATAATAGTTCTAGTATTAAATTTAAAAAGTTATGTATGGATTTTATAAAAATTGAAAGATTGTAAATTTAAATTTATATACTATAATTGCATAGTAGACATAAGACAAATTGTATTGTATAATTATTAATTTCAATTCAGGAATCCGCCCCTGAGCACGAGTTCTACTCTTTCAGGGCCGAGCTAAAGTTTTTCTGTATCTATTTTATGTTACAATTATTAGAAAAATATTAATACATTTTCATATTTTATACCACTGAGCAAATCATGGTATTTTTGCGTAATATAATAGAAGATACAGTCAGTTAAATAAGTATGGGCTGCATACCATAATTATGGTATGGTTGACATGACTGAGTAGAAATTGCTGTAGGCCTACGGAAAAGAACATACCCGAAAACAGTTTTTCGTTAGCAGTATCTCTGAAAACCTGAATTTAAGCGAAACATCGAAAGCAGTTTTTTTTAGAACATTACAATATGAGAAAGTATCTCTGCAATGATAAGGAACTATATTGTTACGAAAAGAGTGTAATAGGCCTACGTCATAAGAAAGTAGGCTATAATAACACCATTTAATATGGTTCAGTTACTTTCACATGCAGAAACGAGAAGGTTACGTTGGCAACGGGTAAAACAAAAGATTCCACAGAAATGTAGACGTACTTCAGTTGTTTTATGAGTAGCAGCATTGCAGGCTTTACCATCGTTTTGGAAGGATGCTGTGTTATGACAGCAGATGAATTTGGTAGGATAATAAGATATTTTTGGTGTGTAGAACTTGGTAATGAAGAGTGAACATCTTATCCCGAATTCCCATCAGAAGACTCATTTCATGCTAGCGGTTCTTGTTAGCATCAATCTGCGGAGTACATCTTCGCACTCCAGCGAGATGAGTTTCTTCGATACCACTTTCACTACCAGAATGCATTGTGTCACACTGAAAGCTTGGGACCATCAGTGACATTTCACTTTTCTTTTTGCTTACATCATCATGTTTTGTCATATACTACGCAAGCCTCGTGTGCGAGTGATAATAAGTTACTCGTATGGGTTCTTGAACTTGTAACGATTTTAATATGAAGGATTCAGAGCTATAGTGGGCCAAGCGCCGTTTATTAAAAACGGAGAAAGCAAGGTGAATACCATTGTTTAATGAAGATTGACATATCATTTAGTTTAAATGTGTATAGCTATTTATATTACTTGCTATATGTTTCCATTGAATTATAGTAATAACTTAATTTTAACCCTTGTTTTCTACGGTTTTAGTAAATGGCGCTTGGCCCACTGTGGTTCTGAACCCTTCATATGATAAGAAGATAAATGAAAGTGAAAATTATTATTAATATAAAGTGCAAATGTTAACCTTATATCCGTCTAAATTGATTAATTCGCATCTTTATTTAGTAATTCTTGCCTTTTTATTGGTCCATTTCTTTTGTTTATTGATTCGTTAGGTTTATTTATTGATTCGTTCTCTCTGTTTATTGGTTTACGCCCATTGTCGATTAATTTGTCCCTTTATTTATTAATTCATCCGTTTATTTTTTTTGTTTTCTTTATTTATTAATTTGTCCCTTTATTTATTAATTTGACCCTTTATTTATTAATTTGTCCCTTTATTTATTAATTCATCCTTTTATTTTTATTTTGTTTCCTTTATTTATTAATTTGTCCCTGTATTTATTAATTCATCCGTTTATCTTTATTTTGTTTCCTTTATTTATTAATTTGTCCCATTATTTATTAATTTGACCCTTTATTTATTAATTTGTCCCTTTATTTATTAATTCATCCGTTTATTTTTATTTTGTTCCCTTTATTTATTAATTTGTCCCTTTATTTATTAATTTGACCCTTTATTTATTAATTTGACCCTTTATTTATTAATTTGTCCCTTTATTTATTAATTCATCCGTTTATTTTTATTTTGTTCCCTTTATTTATTCATTTGTGCCTGTGTTTATTAATTCATCCGTTTATTTTTATTTTGTTCCCTTTATTTATTAATTTGTCCCTGTGTTTATTAATTCATCCCTTTATTTATTAATTTGTCCCTGTATTTATTAATTCATCCGTTTATTTTTATTTTGTTCCCTTTATTTATTAATTTGTCCCTGTATTTATTAATTCATCCGTTTATTTTTATTTTGTTCCCTTTATTTATTAATTTGTCCCTGTGTTTATTAATTCATCCCTTTATTTTTATTTTGTTCCCTTTATTTATTAATTTGTCCCTGTATTTATTAATTCATCCGTTTATTTTTATTTTGTTTCCTTTATTTATTAATTTGTCCCTGTATTTATTAATTCATCCGTTTATTTTTATTTTGTTCCCTTTATTTATTAATTTGTCCCTTTATTTATTAATTTGTCCCTGTGTTTATTAATTCATCCGTTTATTTTTATTTTGTTTCCTTTATTTATTAATTTGTCCCTGTATTTATTAATTCATCCGTTTATTTTTATTTTGTTTCCTTTATTTATTAATTTGTCCCTGTATTTATTAATTCATCCGTTTATTTTTATTTTGTTCCCTTTATTTATTAATTTGTCCCTGTATTTATTAATTCATCCGTTTATTTTTATTTTGTTTCCTTTATTCATTAATTTGTCCCTTTATTTATTAATTTGTCCTTTTATTTATTAATTCATCCGTTTATTTTTATTTCGTTTCCTTTATTTATTAATTTGTCCCGTTATTTATTAATTTGTTCCTTTATTTATTAATTCATCCGTTTATTTTTATTTCGTTTCCTTTATTCATTAATTTGTCCCTTTATTTATTAATTTGTCCCTTTATTTATTAATTCATCTGTTTATTTTTATTTCGTTTCCTTTATTTTTATTTCGTTTCCTTTATTTATTAATTTGTCCCTTTATTTATTAATTCATTCGTTTATTTTTATTTCGTTTCCTTTATTTATTAATTTGTCCCTTTATTTATCAATTCATCCGTTTATTTTTATTTCGGTTCCTTTATTTATTAATTTGTCCCTTTATTTATTAATTTGTCCCTCTATTTATTAATTCATCCGTTTATTTTTATTTTGTTTCCTTTATTTATTAATTTATCCCTTTATTTGTTTATATGATTCCTTTTTAATGGGGATGGAGGGTAGTAGGGAAACAATATTATTTAGGAAAATTAAATTTTTGGGTTATATTGTAGAGAAAGAAGAAAATGATATCTTGAAAAATGTTTAAGATTCCTACAAACGATGAAAATTGAATCTATTTGGATAAATGAATTTGAAAATAATGTAAGAAATTTAGGGTTAAAGGTGTTTGAGAATAAGGTGCTTAGGAAAATATTTGTGGCTAAGAGGGATGAAGTTATAGGAGAATGGAGAAAGTTACACAACACAGAACTGCACACATTGTATTCTTCACCTGACATAATTAGGAACATTAAATCCAGACGTTTGAGATGGGCAGGGCATGTAGCACGTATGGGCGAATCCAGAAATGCATACAGAGTTGGGAGGCCGGAGGGAAGAAGGTGTTTTGGGAGGCCGAGACGTAGATGGGAAGATAATATTAAAATGGATTTGAGGGAGGTGGGATATGATGATAGAGAATGGATTAATCTTGCTCGGGATAGGGATCAATGGCGGGCTTATGTGAGGGCGGCAATGAACTTCCGGGTTCCTAAAGCCAGTAAGTAAGTGAGTATTAATTCTTTCTCTTAAAGCTTAATTTATTGAAATGTTCCATTTATTGATTGGTTCGTTCGGAGTATTTATTGGTGCGTTCAGATTATTTATCGATTTGTACTCTTTACGAGTATTTATAGATTCCTATCGATTATTTATGAATTTGTATCAATTATAAATTCTTTTCGATTGTTTATAAATTTGTTAATTTTTATTTCAAACAGTCGTTCTTTCTTTTATCGTTGAGCTTTTGTTTTAGCGTCTTTTGTTTGCATGAATTTGGGTGATCCGCCATGTTTATGACAATCTCATCGTCCGAAATAATGTTATTGAATGCAGTTCACGATATCAAATGACTCTCAGCGTGGGTTGGATCATTATAGACCTGCAATAAACATTCGTAGATGAGCCAACACAATCGTAGCAAACTTTAAATTTGATGCAGGGAAATGAAACTTTCGTCAAAGTTTGTTATAATTGCTTTCAACTTCGTGGACTACGTAATTTCCACCAGAAGTCTCTGATGTAAGACAGAAGAAGAACGGTTACAGAGATGAGCGTTGCCAAGGAAACTGATACAACGACGTTTATTTGCTTGAGGGAGTAAGGAATCTAGAAACATAACACGCCAATTTATTTACATTTTGTACCGTATTACATTCTGTTGATATATTACCACCATTAATTTTAGGCTTGCACTTCAAGGGAAAGGCCGGGTTACACTTTCCAGCTTCTTTGTTATTTTGTAATTGAATGTTACCTTATGAAGTCTTTCTTTCCCTATTTTTGTTAGGTGATCCATCAGATTTTTAACGTAGGTATAATATTATTTTATAATTTGTTATTCCTGTATTTAATCTGTTCCTGGTGGCTTCACATCTAATTCTGTAATGTGCCGCACATCTTTTAACACCTATGAGAAACTTCATTTATGTTATTATTTGTTATGTTTGTGTATCAGCGCATGTTTCACTCTCTTCCAACAAAATGGACACTGCTATTACATCTTAAATCCTATTCTGTGTTTTTTTTTCATTGCAGAGAGCGTTATGATGTTAAAAAAAACTACATTTCCAGCTTTTGGTAGAAATACATGTTACAACAACCTCTGATACCAAAAATATGTTTTGGGGATGCTGTTTGTCTATATGCAGCAATTTCTCCTAAATTATAGATAGAATTTATATTAATTATTTACGCTATTAGAAAGTACCTTCCAATGAAGATAGCCCTCAAATAGTGAATATATGTACCTTAATGAATTTACAAAAATCTATGAAAAATACTTCTGTAGTATAATTACACGAGTGCTAAGGGCTCACGAAATTGTGGTAATAAGATGAAACCACTAGTGAAATTTAATAAGATTATTCAACGAAGTCCACACCTGTGGAGTAACGGTCAGCACGTCTGGCTGTGAAACCAGGTGGCCCGGGTTCGAATCCCGGTTGGGGCAAGTTACATGGTTGAGGTTTTTTCTGGGGTTTTCCCTCAACCCAATACGAGCAAATGCTGGGTAACTTTCGGTGCTGGACCCCGGACTCATTTCACCGGCATTATCACCTTCATATCATTCAGACGCTAAATAACCTAGATGTTGATACAGCGTCGTAAAATAACCCAATAAAAAAATATTGAACGAATAAAATTAAACAACTTATAAAACCAAATTATTTACGTATACAGGGTTAGTTAAAAGTCCCGCACCACCTAAATAACTTTTGAAGCATACGGTTCAGTGATATGAAACTTGGTATGTGAGGATAACCATTTACTAAGAACTCAATAATGGTATTATCGAGTTTTTTTTTTCAATTGTGAAACCATTTCGTTCAATTTTTATTTTTATGTCTTTTCTACGAAACTTTTGAGAACCGTCACGCTTGATTTGTAGAATGTATTTTCCACGGTAAATAGGGTTTTAGTATAAATAATGACCTTCTGATGAATAAGGTTGCTTTTTATGCTCAAGTATTAACTTACAAACTCATTTCTATGCGACAGATATCAATGTGTTTACCGACAGTATTGACTCTACACTTACATTACTCAAATGTGGTGTCCCCCAGAGCTCTGTTTTGAGACTACGCCTTTTTTTATAATAAATTTATACCTATCTCTATTGCTGGTTATCTTGCTATTATTTTTACCAATATACAGGGTTAGTTAAAAGTCCCGCACCACCTAAATAACTTTTGAAGCATACGGTTCAGTGATATGAAACTTGGTATGTGAGGATAACCATTTACTAAGAACTCAATAATGGTATTATCGAGTTTTTTTCAATTGTGAAACCATTTCGTTCAATTTTTATTTTTATGTCTTTTCTACGAAACTTTTGAGAACCGTCATGCTTGATTTGTAGAATGTATTTTCCACGGTAAATGGGGTTTTAGTATAAATAATGACCTTCTGATAAATAAGGTTGCTTTTTATGCTTTTAACAACTCAAGTATTAACTTACAAACTCATTTCTAAGTGACAGATATCAATGTGTTTACCGACAGTAATGACTCTACACTTAAATTACTCAAATGTGGTGTCCCCCAGAGCTCTGTTTTGAGACCACTTCTTTTTTTATAATAAATTTATACCTATCTCTTTTGCTGGTTAGCTTGCTATTATTTTTACCAATATACAGGGTTAGTTAAAAGTCCCGCACCACCTAAATAACTTTTGAAGCATACGGTTCAGTGATATGAAACTTGGTATGTGAGGATAACCATTTACTAAGAACTCAATAATGGTATTATCGAGTTTTTTTCAATTGTGAAACCATTTCGTTCAATTTTTATTTTTATGTCTTTTCTACGAAACTTTTGAGAACCGTCATGCTTGATTTGTAGAATGTATTTTCCACGGTAAATGGGGTTTTAGTATAAATAATGATCTTCTGATAAATAAGGTTGCTTTTTATGCTCAAGTATTAACTTACAAACTCATTTCTATGCGACAGATATCAATGTGTTTACCGACAGTATTGACTCTACACTTACATTACTCAAATGTGGTGTCCCCCAGAACTCTGTTTTGAGACCACTTCTTTTTTTTATAATAAATTTATACCTATCTCTTTTGCTGGTTATCTTGCTATTATTTTAACCAATATACAGGGTTAGTTAAAAGTCCCGCACCACCTAAATAACTTTTGAAGCATACGGTTCAGTGATATGAAACTTGGTATGTGAGGATAACCATTTACTAAGAACTCAATAATGGTATTATCGAGTTTTTTTTCAATTGTGAAACCATTTCGTTCAATTTTTATTTTCATGTATTTTCTACGAAACTTTTGAGAACCGTCATGCTTGATTTGTAGAATGTATTTTCCACGGTAAATGGGGTTTTAGTATAAATAATGACCTTCTGATGAATAAGGTTGCTTTTTATGCTTTTAACAACTCAAGTATTAACTTACAAACTCATTTCTAAGTGACAGATATCAATGTGTTTACCGACAGTAATGACTCTACACTAAAATTACTCAAATGTGGTGTCCCCCAAAGCTCTGTTTTGAGACCACTTCTTTTTTTTATAATAAATTTATACCTATCTCTATTGCTGGTTATCTTGCTATTATTTTAACCAATATACAGGGTTAGATAAAAGTCCCGCACCACCTAAATAACTTTTGAAGCATACGGTTCAGTGATATGAAACTTGGTATGTGAGGATAACCATTTACTAAGAACTCAATAGTGGTATTATCGAGTTTTTTTCAATTGTGAAACCATTTCGTTCAATTTTTTATTTTTATGTCTTTTCTACGAAAGTTTTGAGAACCGTCATGCTTGATTTGTAGAATGTATTTTCCACAGTAAATAGGGTTTTAGTATAAATAATGACCTTCTGATAAATAAGGTTGCTTTTTATGCTTTTAACAACTCAAGTATTAACTTACAAACTCATTTCTAAGTGACAGATATCAATGTGTTTACCGACAGTAATGACTCTATACTTAAATTACTCAAATGTGGTGTCCCCCAGAGCTCTGTTTTGAGACCACTTCTTTTTTTATAATAAATTTATACATATCTCTTTTGCTGGTTATCTTGCTATTATTTTTACCAATATACAGGGTTAGTTAAAAGTCCCGCACCACCTAAATAACTTTTGAAGCATACGGTTCAGTGATATGAAACTTGGTATGTGGGAATAACCATATGCTAAGAAGGTCAATTTTCTCTATATTTCGGTCGATTTGAGATGGAATAGCCCGTACACCTTGGATTCATTTTATAATTCTTTTGAGCTCTCAGCAGGGTTTGAACCCACGATTCCTGGTCCCAGAGACAAGAACGGTAACCTTTAGGTCATCCCATAGCGAACTAACAGGTTTGCACCTTTAAGCTTTGTTCTCCAAATTCCGATATGCGCCCAGCTGTAATCAACCTTCCCCATCCCACCCTATCACCCTGAATGAACTTTGTAATTGAAAGAGTTGATAATTAAACCTGTAAATAAATGTATAGTGCAACAGAATCGATACTAGACTGAGTTAACTGATTTTGTACCCGTGGATGAGGCCCAGAGGTGTCTCTCCACAGACTGACTGAAACATATTATTTTTCTGCGATAGTGCTTATAGCTGCATTTCACCCACTGTTTTTAGTGCGTAAAGTGAGCATTTAAATCACAAGTTCTGGCAGTATTCAAGAGCAGAAAGTGCTGCATGGAATGAATAACCATCTACAATCAGAAGAACTTTTCCTGATGCACAATGTTCCTGGAAATGCTGGAGAAATGTCACAAATATTCATTCGTTAATGGAAAGTAACTTTTAGTAGGGGAAGGTTGCCTATATTGGACCAGTTTTTTGTTTTTTAATCCCATGTCTTTAATAATGATTAAATTAAATCAAAATATGTTCTCCTACATTCTACATTCTATGTACTCTCATCCTATTGTGTTATATTTTAAATTACACAGTTCGTAATAAATATAAAAAGGTAAAACCAAAATCATGGAAATGGTCCAAATTGGGAAACCAGTTGCCTAATTTGGACTCATAGTGTCCCAATTTGGACCTCGCAAAAATACATTACTAATAGTAAACAATTAAGTAGAAGACGGGTATTTATTATAAATATCTTTAATTCACCTAATTTTACGTTAAAAATATGTCAGATATTAACATTTTGTGAAAGAAGTTAAACAATAATTCTCTGAATTTCAATGAAAAATTAAAGAAAAACAAGATAAATTAATTACAGAAACACTATTGCATTCAAGCAGATTGTTATACTCAGAATATTTCTCTTTGCACTGAATTAGTTTTATATTAGTTGGTTGTCTCGGTTACATAGCCTATTTCAAAATCAGAGGAAGACTCATAGAAAAGTAAAAAAAAAAAAAAAAGTGCAAAAATGTTACATAGAATTGGAAAGTCCCTGTTTGGCTAGGAAACTCCTGTGATTAAGGAAACGTAGACATAAAAAATAAAAATGTGACATGATTTCCTCTTGCCTTTCAAAGTTACCAGTGGCAATATAAAGCATTGACAACACAGACTACTGTGATGTTTACACCTCTTTCACCACTTACGGCTCCAACTTGGTGTTTCTCTTTCTGAGCTATAACTTTCTGTTGCCTCTTTTGCACCGTTGTAAATCCACATTCGTCAATGTTGAACACAGTATTTGCTGTGATACCATTCTCATCGACAGTTTTTTTCAGCAGGTCGGAAAACTGGATACCACTGTCCCTCTGGCACTCCATATACGCAAGCACGCTCGTTGAGTCCATAGTCACCATTTCTTTATGCTGCTACCGCCATCTTCAAAGCATCATTTCATTTCTGGTAGGTTCCCCTTTTTGATATCTTCGAAACATAAAGACACAGAATCCCCCAATATACTACTTTTTCTTAACGTTGACCATAATATAATGCTTTATATTCATGTTGAAAAAAAATACTAACAGTTTTCTAAATTGGACCAGTCCAATCCAGGCAACGCGCAGAGGTCCAACCTAGGCAACTTGTTCACTTATGCAAACAGACGACACTAAACAAACACATGAAATTAAAAACTAGTTTTAAAACACGCAGATAGTAGCTAATGAAAAATACTTGTAACTTATAGTATAGAAATTGTTATTACTTACTCCTACTGTATATAGAAACTTAAGATCCGTAGCGTAAAAATTGTAACAGAGAACACCAAAACACGTTAACGGCAATCCTATTCGCTAAGATGTCTGCAGCTCACTGAACTTCAAGATGAGTACCTTAGGCAGCGTCAGCAAGCAGTCGTGCCAACTGAAATGTTTGAAATACTTCTATATATGGAAATACAACTGGGGTCCAATTTAGGCAACGGTCCAAATTCGGCAACTTTCCCCTAATTATGCACGAGATAAAATAGTACATTATGCAACGAGCCTATAATGAAGGTAATTAAGAAGCGAGTATGGATATTTATGAAACGAGCGCAAGCGAGTTTCATAATTTTCATACGAGCTTCTTAATTACCATTATAGGCGAGTTTCATACGACTTTTTATGCTCGACCGTATTTCTAACTTGATATTATTAATTTTCTTTGTATCTGACCTTCACCAATGTCCCGTATGTTGTGAGATGTGCGCAGACGCAAAAGTATTGATTTTTTCCGAGGAACAGATGTTCACATTGACCTTGCTAGGCCATAAGAATCTACAGAGATAACATTAAAATTAAATTCGACATTGAAAAACGAGATGGCAAATTGAATTTATTTGAATATTATTTACAATTACGCTAATTATTATAGTAACAGAACATAACCTTCTGCGACAGTATTGGATTTCCAGCCTCCGTGACTGTTCGCTAATTCTCTTTCGATTGCATATCCGAGAATAATCGATACTTGCGGTTTTATAACGGTAGAAAGCTGACCTGTCATTGACTGAACAGTTGTAACCTGAGTCGTCATTGGCTGAAAGACCTGACCTTTAATGAGTAGGTGTATTTTAATGACATACATTGAAGGTCTGCTACCAGGTGTATAATTACTACATTTCGGCATGGTCGAGCATAAAATATATATATATATATATATATATATATATATATATATTTATTATCCGTATAGCCCCACGAAAATGTATCCAAATAGCCCCGTAAGTTATCTATAACCAAGGAGAACCTACTTACTGGACAATGCAAGAGATAGCTTCACCATCCAGTCTGACGGACTGTTACATACCATGGACACCATCACAGATAAAAGCGATATAATATTTAGTATTTGAAGACAAATAAAGCTTACGTTCACTGACAAACGTTAACAACACTCTTTCATTCACTGTGAAGCTAAAAACGACAATATGGCGTCGTCGGTAGACACAGAGCATGCGAAAAACCTTAACATTATCCGTATAGCCCCGCTATCTGATTAACCCCTCTGTACGCTATTCATTGCAGCAAGATGTAGCTTTCAACTTTTTCTAACCGCTTTGTTGATTATATGGCCGGTTTAGATGGCCGTGAAATCGTGATCATGAATAAAACAGGCTGTAGTTCCATGGTTACTTATTTCTTACTGGTTCTGAGTATAGACGGCCGTGAAATCGTGATCTTACAACCTTTCCAACTTGAAATATTTATTTAATGTAAATTTACGCTATCGTAGAAAAAAAAAAACATTGTACTGTACAATACATATTCGTAAGTTATTTTTTGGCCCTTTCCACTCATGCCAAAAAAGAGAACCTTTACGGACTTACATGTAATTGTGTGAAGTGTTTTTACTGTCACTTGGGTGTTATCGTGTTTTTTTAATTCTTAGTGAATTGATTATTTTTTATAAGGAGTGTGTATATAATTTAGAGTGAAATAAATTTAATGATATTTATGTGTTGTATTAAGGTGGGTGCTCCTGTTATGGCCATGTTCCTGATATGACCACCTTCCTATTGTGAGTTAGTTAACCAAAAAATCCGCTAAATAGCAGCAGGATCCAGTGAAAGGGTATCCTGGTATGTCACTTTATAGTTTTCCATCCAGTCAGGTTGAGCAATATGGCGTCAGTTGCCTGTTTTGCGGTTTTCATGTGACCTCTTGTTATTTTTCTCTGGTAAGTCTCCTTTGTTTTATGCATTTTTTCAAAGACTTGTTTCATGCAAACCATCGTACTTCATTCAGTTTTTAATGTTCTGTTGATTGGTGTGTCGTTGATGGCGTATCTTCTACGAGTTGTTCATAATCAAACGATTTTCGTGAAAGCTTACCTGCTCCTGATATGGCCATATCAAATGCACCATGGCCATATCAAGTTCATTTCACTTTTATTTTTTCACCCGATAAATTTACACGCCTTATAGCTGGGATTAGGCAAAATTTTTGTATTTTAAGAAAAACAACTTAATTTTTTAAGGAAAAACCTGTTTTGACTACACTTTTGAATTATGAAAAAGATTATTAAGTGTCATGTTTATTCATTTTACACCAAAATTATTTAATTTTAGCACAACTGCGCTATCAAACTGAAAACAATCACGATTTGTAGAACATGGAACAAGGGTGGCCATATCATGTGGACATGTTCTTGATATGGCCACTAGATAGACTTTTGGAATTTGGGACTTTTTGGACAATTAAAGCTATTTTTATGGGAAAAGGAAATTGTTTTAAGAAAGTCCATTAGACTAAGAACGAGTAAGAAAAAAGTGGTTTACATTTTTTTTTCCGAATGTCGGCTAGAAAAATTCTCAAACCTTAGCATGGCCATATCAGGGACACCTACCTTATTATCAATGATTAGGATATTATTCTTTGATTTTTTATTTAATACAGGGTGAGGCACTTAAAATTACTGCCTTAAATATCTCCTTCACCATTACTGATACTGACGATATATTTTGGCTGTATTAGGGCCTAAGGACACATAAGAGCTCAAAAAATCTAGCGTGTAGAGGATGAATATTAATCAGAAAAAATGTATTATCAGTACAAAATCTTATTTTTTAATGCAACAAAAGTTATGAACGTAACAGAAATTAAACTAAATAAAATAGTAATAATAATAATAATAATAATAATAATAATAATAATGTTTACCGCATGTTTATAGTGCAAATAGTTAACTAAGATCGCTATTCAACTGTTATCATTCGGATGAAATGCCTGTATGATGCAAAAAAAAATGATAGAAAATGCTGATGTTATTTTGTTTTACTGTAGTTACAGCAACAGAGAACGATTGGCCATGTTCTTATGTTTGTTATTTTGTTTAATTCAGCTGTAAATATTAACACCTTACAATGCATTAATGGTATTCATTTATTCACAGTTTTCTGCCCAAGGACAGGTCCTTCACTGCAAACCCGGTATTCTGCAATCTTCTGTATTTTCCGCTATTCTATTCGTCTCCGTATACCATCCATATATTTAATCTTATCTATCATCTGATATCGTCTTCTGCCCCGAACTCTTCTCCCGTTCACCATTCCTTCCAGTGCATCCTTCAGTACTCAATTTATTCTTAGCCAGTGACCCAACCAATTCCTTTTTCTCTTCCGGATCAGTTTCAGCATCTTTCTTTCTTCACCCGCTCATTCCAACACAGCTTCATTTCTTATTCTGTCTCTCCATTTCACACGCTCCATTCTTCTCCATATCCACATTTCAAATGCTTCTATTCGCTTCTCTTCACTTCGTCGTAATGTCCATGTCTCTGCCCCATACAGTGCCACACTCCACATAAATCACTTCACTAGTCTCTTTTTTAATTCTTTCTCCAGAGGTCCGCAGAAGATGCTCCTTTTTCTATTAAAAGCTTCCTTCACCATTGCTATCCTCCTTTTGACTTCCTGGCAGCAGCTCATGTTACTGCTTATAGTACACCCCAAGTAAGATTTGAAGCTGTCCATTTGTTCCACTGCATCATTTCGAATTTGCACGTTTACCTTCTTTATTTTTTTTTTGCCTCCGATAACCATAATCTTCGTCTTTTTTAGCATTTATCTTCATCCCATACTGCTCACAGCTGTCATTTAGCTCCATTACACATTTATTAGTATCATCACCTCTTCTGCTAACAACGCCATATCATCAGCAAATCAGAATAAATAGACAATAATGTAATCGCATAATAGCATTGCATTTTTTCTACATTCATCATACACGAGAATCATATGTTTTTTTCAGCATTGGTAAATATGATTTTTATCTAAATACACACCACATGTTACTTAAATAAACATGAAACAAACAATAAATACTCCCTTTTTGCAATTATATCACAACTAGTCTCAAAACATTCGTCTTTTGTTTATGTTTGCATTCAACTGTTTCTGTACTGTTTGGTATGATATGCGAAGAGATTATCTCGAGAGAGCAAAAGCTTTCTTTTTAATACAGAATAGAAAATAAGATACTTCCCTTGGTGTGCTGTATATTTTAATATAATTATATTAATTATAGTTGCATTATTTGAAATGCAAATTTAATTAATTTTGTTCATATTTGCGTTTGTCGTCATTTATTTTTGCATAGCAGTGTTCCACATATTACCACAGACAAAGAAGGTCAACAATGCTGTAAAAAGATTTCCCCGTCTTTTATTTCTAGAGTAGCTGGAAATCAGAACAAAAGATTGCAGCAGCATCGCTGGCAGTGTTGCTAGGTAACGAGCTGTACAACATGGAACGCTTAGATGGCTGTAAAGTTATTAACTAGCGAAATGCATATGCCAGCGTTTTACCGTTGCCTGCCCTTAATTAATGCAAGAGAGTTCTATAACTTTGAGAAGGTTGCTGTCCATGACAAATTCATACCTGTATTACACAGGAAGTTACCCAATCAATGGCGAACATGAAACTGTCTGAAGTCGAAAAGTTTCTTGTTAGAAACAAAACATACTCGCGTTATAGGGATAACACAAACCAACCCGCGGAAAGTCTAAAATTCCACATTCAGTATTCCCAACCTAACACACATAACATAACAATTTCCCTCTTCTTACCGCTTAAGTGACATATTGATTTTACTGCTTTAGGCTTTTAACATATTATTTTTAGAGACGTTTAACATAGTAATAATTATAAATTGGAAACTTACCACTGCAATTTCACCTAAATTGCACTGTTAATTATTGTTTTTAAATATTTGCAAAAATTAAGTAAACTCTACAACTCCACTAAAGTTACTGCATTCGTGATGCATGTAACATTAAGGAAGCCGTGAAAAAATCAACAAGATTCCAGACTCATTACATAACCTTATCATTTGTTTTAAGTTCGCTTTTATAGACTGGGGGAAAAAAAGACAGACGTATATCACGGCCTGGTGGAGTATAGCAAACACAGAAAACATTTTAAAGCAACAATATTGAAGATAGATATTTTTGTTTTGCAAATTTGCCGTCATTGAACAGAAACCAAGATGGAGATTTCATTGCAACTAATTAGAAATTCCTCTTTCAGGTATGTAATAAACGATCTTCGCACAAAATAATGTACGATACACGAGCGGTATGTTTTCTTTCAATTCTCAGAAATTAAAAAAGCTCAACTACGTTTCGCTTTTTCAAACTTTTCCTCGAACATGAAAACTTCAACATACCGCTCTTGTAACGCATATTACTAATGTGAGCAGCGCCGTTTATTTCAGTGTAATGACCTATTAAATCAGTATATCACTTATTTGCATTGCCCGGAAGATTTTTTTGTATCCCGGAAATTATTTGTGATAGGCAAACCCAAGACTGTGAAGATTTTACTCGGGGTTTTTGCATATTTGCCTCTTCACTTCACGAACACTCTCTACAAATCCAGTTTCATTATAATCTTCTTTTCCAAAAATAGGGCACCACTTATGATTGTCCGGCGTTGGATTGATGGCGATCCCCCATAGCCTAATTTCCGGTGAAACAATATGTCCATACCTGTGGAGAGACGATTAGAACGTCTGGCCGCGAAACCAGATGACCCGAGTTCGGTTCCCGATAGGGGCAAGTTACCTGGTTGAGGTTTTTTCCTGGGTTTTTCCTCAACCCAATATGAGCAAATGTTCGGTAACTTTAGGATCCTGGACTCATTTCACCGGCATTATCGCCTTCATCTCATTCAGACGCTAAATAACCTAAGATGTTGATAAATTGTCGTAAAATGACCTATTAAAATAAATAAAAAAACAATAAATGTTTTTCAGAACATGGGAGGGGTGATAGGAGGAGGAAGAAGAATAGAGTGCATAAGATTTGCTGATGATATGGCGTTGTTAGCAAAAGAGGAGATGATACAAAGGGACATGCTACTGGAGCTAAATGACAGCTGTGAGCAGTATGGGATGAAGATAAATGCAAACAAGACGAAGACCATGGTCATAGGAAGAAAAGTAAAGACGGTAAACTTGCGAATTCTAAATGAGGCAGTAGAGCAAGTGGACAGCTTCAAATACTTGGGGTGTACTATAAGCTGCCAGGAAGTGAAAAGTAGGATAGCAATGGCAAAGGAAGCTTTTAATAGAAAAAGGAGATCTTCTGCGGACCTCTGGAAAAAAACACTAAGGAAGAGACTAATGAAGTGCTTTGTGTGGAGCAGTGGCGTACGGAGAATTTTTTCAAGGGGGGAGTCATTACTAAAATTGTTTACTATTTACATGATTGATTTTTTAAATTTTGTGCATTATTGTTATTATTACTATTATTTATTTATTTATTTATTTATTTATTTATTTATTTATTTAACCTGGTAGAGATAAGGCCATCAGGCCTTCTCTTCCCCTCTACCAGGGGATTACAACTACAATATTAAAATACAATTACAACTATAATTACAATTAATATTCATTTACAAATACAATAAAAATCAAAATACTAAAAGATTAACTGATTAATAAAAGCTAGATAGTTTATTGTAAAAGTTAAGAAGAGAGAAGCATTTCTTTTAGTGATTAAATAAAAATTAAACCTACTCTACGCAGTAAGAAAATGCTTAATAAGCTTGCTTTTGAACGCTACTAAATTCGGACAGTCTATTATTATTATTATTATTATTATTATTATTATTATTATTATTATTATTGTTATGTTACTATATGTTTGAGAATAAGGTGCTTAGGAAAATATTTGGGGCTAAGTGGGATGAAGTTACAGGAGAATGGAGAAAGTTACACAACACAGAACTGCACGCATTGTATTCTTCACCTGACATAATTAGGAACATTAAATCCAGACGTTTGAGATGGGCAGGGCATGTAGCACGTATGGGCGAATCCAGAAATGCATATAGAGTGTTAGTTGGGAGACCGGAGGGAAAAAGACCTTTAGGGAGGCCGAGACGTAGATGGGAGGATAATATTAAAATGGATTTGAGGGAGGTGGGGTATGATGATAGAGACTGGATTAATCTTGCTCAGGATAGGGACCGCTGGCGGGCTTATGTGAGGGCGGCAATGAACCTTCGGGTTCCTTAAAAGCCATTTGTAAGTAAGTAAGTAAGTAAGTAAAACAGTTATATTACCGGTTATTCTGTATGGTTGTGAAACTTGGACTCTCACTTTGTGAGAGGAACAGAGATTAAGGGTGTTTGAGAATAAGGTGATTAGGAAAATATTTGGGGCTAAGAGGGATGAAGTTACAGGAGAATGGAGAAAGTTACACAACGCAGAGCTGCACGCATTGTATTCTTCACCTGACATAATTAGGAACATAAAATCCAGACGTTTGAGATGGGCAGGACATGTAGCACGTATGGGCGAATCCAGAAATGCATATAGAGTGTTAATTGGGAGGCCGGAGGGAAAAAGACCTTTGGGGCGGTCGAGACGTGGGTGGGAAGATATTATTAAAATGGATGTGAGGGAGGTGGGATGTGATGGTAGAGACTGGATTAATCTTGCTCAGGATAGGGACCAATGGCGGGCTTATGTGAGGGCGGCAATGAACCTCCGGGTTCCTCAAAAGCCAGTAAGTAAGTAAGTAAGTAAGTAAGTATGTTACTATATGTTTATTAATGTTATGCCATGTTCATGAATATCCTTATAAAATCTTTGAAAAGCATTTTTTCACAGCCATCCAGTTTTTAACAAACAAGAAGTTAAATTTCATATTGTGTCGGCTTCATTTTATTATAAGGTCAGTACTAGGCTGAAAGTCTCTACAAAAAAAGATAGCATTGTTATAATTCGAAGTGTCGCAGCGCTAAGTATAGGAATTATATTGAAAGAGGAGTAGGAGGACTGTGCCTTATGTCGATATAGATTTTGTCACTCTAACAGTGAAAAATTAGAGAAGGGAAAACGATTATGAATAAAAAATACTCAAATCTAATTATGTCATTTTTTTCAAGTTCAAAGGGGGTTCAAACCCGGTAACGTCCCCCCCCCCTTTTCGTATGCCCTTGGTGTGGATTGTGGCATTATATGAAGCAGAGACATGGACATTACGACGAAGTGAAGAGAAGCGAATGGAAGCATTTGAAATGTGGATATGGAGAAGAATGGAGTGTGTGAAATGGACAGACAGAATAAGAAATGAAGCTGTGTAGGAAAGAGTGGGTGAAGAAAGAATGATGCTGAAACTGATCAGGAAGAGGAAAAGGAATTGGTTGGGTCACTGGCTGAGAAGAAACTGCCTACTGAAGGATGCACTGGAAGGAATGGTGAACGGGAGAAGAGTTCGGGGCAGAAGAAGTAATCAGATGATAGACGACATTAAGACTATCACCTTTTCTTTTTAACTTTGCTCTAGAATATTCCATTAGGAAAGTTCAGGATAACAGAGAGGGTTTGGAATTGAACGGGTTACATCAGCTGCTTGTCTATGCGGATGACGTGAATATGTTAGGAGAAAATACACAAACGATTAGGGAAAACACGGAAATTTTACTTGAAGCAAGTAAAGAGATAGGTTTGGACGTAAATCCCGAAAAGACAAAGTATATGATTATGTCTCGTGACGGGAATATTGTATGAAATGCAAATATAAAAATTGAAAATTTATCTTTTGAAGAGGTGGAGAAGTTCAAATATCTTGGAGCAACAGTAACAGATAAAAAAAAAACTCAGGAGGAAATTAAACGCAGAATAAATATGGGAAATGCCTGTTATTATTCGGTTGAGAAGCTTTTATCATCCAGTCTGCTGTCAAAAAATCTGAAAGTTAGAATTTATAAAACAGTTATATTACCGGTTGTTCTGTATGGTTGTGAAACTTGGACTGTCACTTTGAGAGAGGAACATAGGTTAAGAGTGTTTGAGAATAAGGTGCTTAGGAAAATATTTGGGGCTAAAAGGGATGAAGTTACAGGAGAATGGAGAAAGTTAGACAACACAGAACTGCACGCATTGTATTCTTCACCTGACATAATTAGGAACATTAAATCCAGACGTTTGAGATGGGCAGGACATGTAGCACGTATGGGTGAATCCTGAAATGCATATAGAGTGTTAATTGGGAGGCCAGAGGGAAAAAGACCTTTAGGGAGGCCGAGACGTAGATGGGAAGATAATATTAAAATGGATTTGAGGGCGGTGGGATATGATGATAGAGACTGGATTAATCTTGCTCAGGATAGGGACCAATGGCGGGCTTATGTGAGGGCGGCAATGAACCTACAGGTTCCTTAAAAGCCAGTGAGGAAGTAAGTGAGTAAGTAAGTAAGTAAGTAGGTAAGATGACATTAAGATATATGGATCATATGAGGAGGCTAAGAGGAAGGCAGAAAATAAGAAAGATTGGAGAATGTTGGGTTTGCAGTGAAGGACCTTCCCTTGAGAAAATTGAGTGAACTAATGAAGTTGAAAGAATAATGTTGGGGAACGAAAAAAAATATGTGGAAAAGATCTTGTTTTAGGGGACAGACGGGCAAAATGTGTGTTGCAACAAAAAACAAACTCTGTGATCGCCATGAAATCAACCTACCCCCCCAAGCGAAAAACAAAACCAACCGTAGATATCTGTGCTGTATTTCTTGTTCTCCCCATCTTGTCATTTTGTTGTCATGCAGGGCTGCATCAATTGCTCCTTACATTTTGCTCGCCTCTGCTTTAGGGGAAGTACGAAGAAATACAGATCCGGCTTGCCGAAATGTATTTTTATTTTTTATTTTATTGGGTTATTTTACGACGCTGTATCAACATCATCGGAATGAAATGTAGGTGATAATGCCGGTGAAATGAGTCCGGGGTCCAGCACCGAAAGTTATCCAGCATTTGCTCGTGTTGGGTTGAGAAAAACCCCCCGGAAAAAAACTTCAACCAGGTAACTTACCCCGACCGGGATTCGAACCCGGGCCACCTGTTTTCGCGGCCAGACGCGCTGACCGTTACTCCACAGGTGTGGACCGTCGAAATGTATCACGATGAATTCCCACAAAGAATTACATCGTAGACAGTAAGACACGCTGTACGCAGTCCCTTTGGACATCCTGTATGTCCTACTTAATGCAATAGTTCTTGCATAAACACCTGTTTCACATGCTGCTCTCCTTGTCTGAGTATGGGTAGATGAACCACAGATTCAGTAATGATCTCACGTAGCCATCTGCAGGACACTGGCTGCATAAAGCAGTGCAATGACGTCACACAGAGTCCGAAATCTACATAATGTCTCTCAGTGCTGATTGCTTTACCGTTCGCTGACCTCTCAGAGCGAAAAGGAATATCTGCATGGGGAATAAGGCCCCGTCTGGTACAGCATTTCTTCGAGTATTTGTGTCTTGAACCAACATCCGTAGCGTTGCCATGGGTACTTGAGTTTTCTGATGTATAATAATAATACTTACTTACTGACTTTTAAGGAACCTGGAGGTTCATTGCCGCCCTCACATAAGCCCGCCATCGGTCCCTATCCTATGCAAGATTAATCCAGTCCCTGTCATCATATCCCACCTCCCTCAAATCCATTTTAATATTATCTTCCCATCTACGTCTCGGCCTCCCCAAAGGTCTTTTTTCCTCCGGCCTCCCAACTAACACTCTATATGCATTTCTGGATTCCCCCATACGTGCTGCATGCCCTGCCCATCTCAAACGTCTGGATTTAATGTTCCTAATTATGTCAGGTGAAGAATACAATGCGTGCAGTTCTGCGTTGTGTAACTTTCTCCATTCTCCTGTAACTTCATCCCTCTTAGGCCCAAATATTTTCCTAAGCACCTTATTCTCAAACACCCTTAACCTCTATTCCTCTCTCAAAGTGAGAGTCCGAGATTCACAACCATACAGAACAACCGGTAATATGACTTTTATAAATTCTAACTTTCAGATTTTTTGGCAGCAGACTGGATGATAAAAGCTTCTCAACCCAATAATAACAGATATTTACCATATATTCTGTGTTTAATTAAATTAATAATAATAATAAATAATAATTCAGTCATTCATCTATAGTGTTCTGCACAAGAAGAGATCTTACACTGCAAACCCAGCATTGTCCAATATTTCCTATTTTCTGCCTTCCTCTTTGTCTCCTCATATGATCCATATATCTTAATGTCGTCTATCATCTGATATCTTCTTCTGCCTAAACTCTTCTTCCGTTCACCATTCCTTCCAGTGCATCCTTCAGTAGGCAGTTTCTTCTCAGTCAGTGACCCAGCCAATTCCTTTTCCTCTTCCTGATCAGTTTCAGCATCATTCTTTCTTCACCCACTCTTTCCAACACAGCTTTCTATTCGCTTCTCTTCACTTCGTCGTAACGTCTATGTTTGTACTCATTACAATTCTACACTCCACACAAAGCACTTCACTAGTCTCTACCTTAGATATTTTTCCAGAAGTCTGCAGAAGATGCTCCTTTTTCTATTAAATCTTCTTTAGCCATTGCTATTCTCCTTTTGACGTGTTACTGCTTGTAGTACACCACAAGTATTTGAAGCTGTCCACTTGCTCTACTATCTCCTTTAGAATTCGCACGTTTACTTTCTTTACTTTTCTTCCTATTACCATGGTCTTCGTCTTGTTTGCATTTATCTTCATCCCATACTGCTCACAGCTGTCATTTAGCTCCAGTAGCATATCCCTTATAATAATAATAATAATAATAATAATAATAATAATAATAATAATAATAATAATAATAATAATAATAATTATAATAATAATTATTATTATTATAATTATTATTATTATTATTATAATTTATAGCTGGAACGAACATACATGTTTTTTTATAAAAAGTCCTTTGGCACATTTTTATACAGGGTGTTACAAAAGTATCCAATATTTTAGGAGGTTATAGTATGCATCAAAGCAAGAAAATAATGTCTAATAAACATGGGTCCTACAACACAAACTTTCTGCTATCTGAACTCTTGTTGATAGGAAGTCCTCAATGTGACGTGCATTCACGGCAATGCATTTTTCTGCCCTACAATACAGCAGACTACCTGATAATCATATCGTAATTGACACCCCTGGCATGGAATAATGATATGCCGCAAGGAATAGTGAAAACAAAAGTTTGGTTGCGGATATGAGCGGGGTTCAGCAGAGATGGTGTTGTGAATTTTCGTAATCAGCATGTGTGGGCTGATGAAAATTCCCATGCAGTTGAAGAAACAAGGCATCAGCTCCGATTCTCAATCAACTTATGGACAGGCGTTCTTGGCGATAGATTAATAGGGCCATAAGTGCTACCACAGAGGTTAACTGGGGCTCGGTATCAGGACTTTCTTATTAACGTATTAAAACAAATTTCAAAGAGTACGTGATTCCTTACACCGAAGGGCAGAGGAATGCATTGTCATGAATGGACGTCACATTGAGCACCTCCTATGAACAAGTGTTCAGATCTCAAAGTATGTGTCGTAGGATCCATGTTTATTAGACATTAGAGTGAATCGGGTGGAGAAGACTATCGGGGGAAGATGCTTATTTCTTTGTAGTTTCATATTCTTCCAAGAGAGAACGCCACGCGCATGTCTTGATGATCACTGAGACAGTTGAATGTCTGTAGAGTGGAAGCTAACTCATTTTGCCACGTGTTCTTGTTGTCAGAAGAAGAAAAGCAAGAAAACAGCACATTTTTCTGCTATAAAATAATTGCGAAGGTATGTTAAAATTTTAATACATCCTTGATTTCGTAATAACTCTCAAACCTTTGTAATGGATATTGTAGTAAAGGTTCTAAAGTTTGTATTGTTAACAACCAACGACCTTGTTCCGCCATCTTAGATTGCGTCACAGCACTAAGCATCTTACCCCGATACTTGGGGAAGATGGTCAATTTTTTTCGGGTTAAGATGGCAAATTTTTGCAAGAGTTTTTTTTGCAAGGAATTCGTAAACATTGCGTAAGATCCTCTGATAGAAGTCAGTGGATTGAGGACAGTCTTCAACTTGCGATGGAACATGTTATAACAGAGGGTATGAACTGTTTTAAAGCATCGCAAGCATATGGGATTCCTTACCGTACCCTTAAAGGCCGCCTAAAAAGAATGATGACTAAAAAAAATGTACTGGATTGAATTCATTGTGTGCAAGAAGTGATTTCACAAATCTTGCACACGGAAATAAAATATGTGCAATGACTGTGTTGCTAAGTAGTGATAAACGAGTGAAAATGTGTGCATGAGCTTTAGATTAAGTCATTTTTGCTATATACATGTATCAAACCAAGTTCAGGCAAAATACGTATATCAGTAACCGTGTTAATTGTATTTGCCATTTTATCCGACTGTCGGGGAAAGATGCCTACAGTGCAGACAAGAAGAAAACCTGTATCTATAAACAAGGTAGTTTTCTGTTTTTTACCAAAAATATACTTTCAAAATACCTTCCAGACTTTGATATTTCAATATGAAATTCAAAACTAAATGAACAGTATCTTAAATTTTCAGTCAAAGAAAAAGTGAGGCATTTACCCCCGATCCACTCTTTTTCTTGTTTTGATGCATACTAGCACCTCCTAAAATACTGGATACTTTTTTTTAACACCCTGTATAGTTTTCTGTTGTTTAGCCAACTGTCCGAAGACAGGTCTGAACTCACAAGTGATACCAACAAGACACTACTTACGAGACAACTAGGCTAGGAGGTAATGGGATAGGGTGGCCATTTCTTTCCCCCTTCTTTATATAGAAGAGTTAGGACATTGTAATCAGAATGCGGATGAAGGAAGTTCCAGCGACCACACAGATCTGTAAGGCCTGATGATTGGCTGTTTGATATCACATTTATCGAGTCAAACTTGTTCTATAATTAACGTCGTCGAATGAATGGAAAGTCCTCGTCTCCCCCTCCCCCGGTCTTTTCCTGGCCGGCTAGTCAATAATTCAGTCGTTAGAGCGAGCCGCTATCGATCTGCCATCTGTCCATGTGGGTGTCAAGACTGCACAAGTCTCTGGATGAGGGGCCTACGGCCAGCAACTGCGATTTCGTCCAAACTCTGCTCCGGAATTCAGATCTAGGGACAGCTGTATCGAAAATGCAGCCATAGCTATACCTCAGTTTATAGTTGAATTGTTATAGCGTGTTTAAACATGAACGAACAATCGAAAGAAGGTCTACTATATGTATCTTATAATATTTCATTTAAACTTGGGAATTCAAATTCAAATACAAACTGCTGAGTCTTTTTATTTTATGTTACAATTATTAGCAAAATAAATAAATAAATAAATAAATAAATAAATAAATAAATAAATAAATAAATAAATAAATAAATAAATAAATAAATAAATAAATAAATAAATAACTAAGTAAGTAAGTGAATGAATGAATGAATGAATGAATGAATGAATGAATGAATGTATAAGTAAATAAGTAAATAAATGAAAAAATAAATAAAAAATAAGGTAATAAGTAAATAAATTACAAATAAATAAATAAAAATAAATAAATAAGTAAATAAATAAAAAAATAAAAAATAAATAAGTATATAAGTAAATAAGTAACTAAATAAATACGTAAGTAAATAAATAAATAAATATAAAATAAGTAAATAAATAATAAATAAATAAGTAAATAAATATAAGTAAATAAAAAATAAATAATCAAAAATAAATAAATAAGTAAATAAATAAATAAATAAATATGTAAATGAATGAATAAATAAATAAATAAAATCAATAAGTAAAATAAAAATAAATAAATAATGAATAAATAAATAAGTAAATAAATAAAATAAATAAATAAAAATGAATAAATAAATAAGTAAATAAATAAATAAAATAAGTAAGTAAATTAATAAACAAAGAAACAAACAAGTAAATGAATAATGAATAAATAAATAAGTAAATAAATAAACAAATAAATAAATAATGAAGAAATAAATAAACAGAAAAAAATGAGTAAATAAACAACCATATAAATAGAGAAATAAATAAGTATATAAATAAATAAATAAATAAATAAATAAATAAATAAATAAATAAATAAATAAATAAGTAAATGAATAGATAAATAAATACATAAATAAAATAATTAATAAATAAATGAATAAAGTGATAAATAAATAAATGAATAAAATAATAAATAAATAAGTAAATAAATAAATGAATAAAATAATAAATAAATAAATAGAAAAAGAAATGAGTAAATAAACAAATAACTAAATAAATTCATAAATAAGTAAATAAATAAATATATATAAATAAATAAGTAAATGAATAGATAAATAAATACATAAATAAAATAATAAATAAATAAATGAATAAAGTAATAAATAAATAAATGAATAAAATAATAATAAATAAATAAATAAATTTTATTTTTATTTTATTGGGTTATTTTACGACGCTGTATCAACATCTAGGTTATTTAGCGTCAGAATGATATGAAGGTGATAATGCCGGTGAAATGAGTCCGGGGTCCAGCACCGAAAGTGACCCAGAATTTGCTCGTATTGGGTTGAGGGAAAACCCCGGAAAACCTCAACCAGGTAACTTGCCTCGACCGGGATTCGAACCCGGGCCACCTGGTTTCGCGGCCAGACGCGCTGACCGTTACTCCACAGGTGTGGACTAAATAAATGAATGAATGAATGAATGAATGAATGAATGAATGAATGAATGAATAAATAGTTATTTATACTGGGAAGTTTTGAAATGAAAGCCCTATCTAGTGAAGATCGTTATAGGAGAAATCTACTGTGTAACAGGTGCAACTTTTAAACATGAAGTTGTGGAGAAAAATATGAAATAGAAACTCAGTTGTTTATCTGTACTTCGTTTGGGTTTTAACGTGCTTGCGCTGTCTACCAAGTGCAGACTAAGCAAGCAAAGATATATACAGAAAGAAATGGGACAGCTGTAGGCGGTAAAGTCCGCGATTTATCTGGACTCATAACTGCCATATAACGAGGTTGCACCGTACAGGCAGTGCAGATGCTACACAGATAAAGTCCGTGATTTATCTACATTTATTTGTGCAGCAGGTACGCACACCTGCGAGGTGGTTTAATATTCATGGGATGCCAGACACGTACGTGCGTCGGAAAGGAGAGGAACTTTAAATATTAACAGAGGATCAATGTGGCACGAGAAGAGGGCGTTCAGTAGCACATGGGAGTGCTGCGAGACACATCAGGCAACGTGCCTGCATATACAGGGTGTTTGAAAATGTTTTCGATATTTTGAGAGGCAGTAGTATTGATAAAAACAAGAAATTAAGGTGTAATAAATATGGCTTTTAAAATTAATATCGTCATCAATAGACTAGGAAATTCTCAATGCGATTTCCATTAAGAAATTAAAAATTATGAGATATTGTAGTATTCATCAAAACAACCGAAAAAGTCTAATAAACTCGGGTCTTAAAATCAATATCTTCCGAGATACGAATACTTGTTTGTCGACTTCATACGAAATGCTCAAAGTGATTTCCATAAAACGAATTCTCAGATGTTAGGGTCTATAATATTTATCAAAACAAGAAAAGAATCCAGTGGAGTGTATTTTGTTTTTCAACATGTAAAAGTAACATAGGCAATATAAATTAGTCCTATTTAAAAATTGTGGTATTGTAGCCGTATATAAAACTACAAATTCAATAATTATATAGAGGATTTCACGACAAGAAAAAAGCATTGAGCATATGGGGCTATTCCATCAAATGACCAGTTGCCATAGAAGCGCCAGCTTACCACAGCTTGTACAATCTACTAGGCAAGGCCTATGAAACCAATGCTTTTTCTTAAACCTGAAATCATCTATAGCAGTATGCAAAATATGCAATATTCTTCTTTTATTTTATTTACTGTATTAAACTGTGTCCATAGCGACACTCGTTTCTAGTAACATAATTTCTTTAGTCCCTTCGATCACGCTATAAAAAGACTTGTGTAGAATGAAGTAACCATTTTGTCACCAAATATAAAGTAACCATTTATCAAACATCACAATCTTTCCTATGGCAACCGCGTCTCTTTTGTTTATATCGAAGATCCAAGGCTAATTTTCCATTGTAAATACGTACGTATGTACATGCATGCATACATACATTTTGTCCCGCAGGATTTCTTTTACATGCCAGTAAATCTACTGACATGAGCCTGTCGCATTTAAGCACACTTAAATGCCATCGACCTGGCCCGGGATCGAACCCGCAACCTTGGTTATAGAAGGCCAGCGGTATACCAACTTGTCAACCAGGTCGACCGGAGACGTAGATGGGAGGATAATATTAAAATGGATTTGAGGGAGGTGGGATATGATGATAGAGACTGGATTAATCTTACTCAGGATAGGGACCAATGGCGGGCTTATGTGAGGGCGGCAATGAACCTCCGGGTTCCTTAAAAGCCAGTAAGTAATAATAATAATAATAATAATAATAATAATAATAATAATAATAATAATATTATTATTATTATTATTATTATTATTATTATTATTATTATTATTATTATTATTATTATTATTATTACTTACTTACTTACTTACTTACTTACTTACTTACAAATGGCTTTTAAGGAACCCGAAGGTTCATTGCCGTCCTTGCATAAGCCCGCCATTGGTCCCTATCCTGTGCAAGATTAATCCAGTCTCTACCATCATACCCCACCTCCCTCAAATCCATTTTAATATTATCCTCCCATCTACGTCTCGGCCTCCCTAAAGGTCTTTTTCCCTCCGGTCTCCCAACTAACACTCTATATGCATTTCTGGATTCGCCCATACGTGCTACATGCCCTGCCCATCTCAAACGTCTGGATTTTAAGTTCCTAATTATGTCAGGTGAAGAATACAATGCGTGCAGTTCTGTGTTGTGTAACTTTCTCCATTCTCCTGTAACTGCATCCCGCTTAGCCCCAAATATAATAATAATAATAATAATAATAATATTATTATTATTATTATTATTATTATTATTATTATTATTAATATTGTCAGGAGTTAGCTGAACCCTAGCGCTGCGTCCATCATAGTCTTGGCCCGTAAGTAGGCACATCGTCGCACTAGTTGACTGTACTAAGGTCTGTCTGTATCCAGGTTTCATTCTGGCAACTCCACATATCACAAGACCAACTTCATCCAGTGTTTGGAAGAGTGGTAGAGTAGGGCAAATGGGAAGAAGTAATGTTGTTATTGCCTACAATGGAGAAACGGAAAGAACCCCGAGAAAAACCCAGCTGCGACTTTGTCCGCTGTAGTCGCTAATGGTTGTTGCAGTGAATTATATAGCAGGATAGAATTTTTTTGGTTGTTTCTTCAAGAACGTTTTAAATGCATTTTAATTTAAATTTGTTTCTGAATAACTTAGCTTACAAAATAAGTTATAGTAATTCTTCCATAACAAATAATATTATAGTGGCTATTTTAATGGATGAAAGGAATCTGTAAAAATTTGTTGCTGGATGATTTAATAATTTTTACTCTATAAATTAGTTTTCTTTTATGTAATTCCTAAAAGGAATAGCAAAAAATGTTACGTAATTGAATAGAAACCAGTTTTTTAAATTTTTATACTCTTCATTTATCCATGAAATAGTTGTTCCAAAATCTGACACACCCTGTATAGACAAGACAGAAATCTGTGTTGCACCATAACCTTAGAATACTTTGTTTTGCAACAAGTTACACCCTTAACAACCGCCATCTTTGGAGGGTAGTTTCTGCGGTCTGCACCCTCGGATCAATTAGAATTGTTGCTTTCCGACCGTTGTTGAGGAATCGGAAGATGAAGTGCAAAACTTAGGCGTTGTAGCGCGGTAAATAAATCAGGAGGGGATGGCTTCCTGTTGGGGGTGAACACAGCTTTGTCAGCAGACTTGGCGCCTGAGGGGAAGTTTCCAAGCGGCGTCATAAGTGTAGGAGCAACTAATTACAGCAGAGAGTCTGCTTTAAACAAAATAAAAATGTTGATAGTTTCAGCTAGCTGTAAGCCACAGTATTAGGTAAACAGGTGTGATGTGGGTGTAGAATAGCACAGTCTAGTATATTATACAGTCACGAAGCTCAATACGTAGGGAATATGCATTCATAGATAGTTGCTAACCACTAGGATCGCTACTATCGCCCCATCACAATAGTACCGGCACTGTCTATTGTTCCTAGTACTCTCAACAACTCAAGCTTCGTGAGTGTATATACTAGACTGTGCTAATAGTCTGTGGAAACTGATATAGTAATAAACTAGTTTGTCTTTTGTTCGGTAATGTAATTCAGTTTCCAAGGCAACTGCTGCGTATTACAAATGCGAAACGTATTTCTTAGTTTAGCAGTTTGATACTTTTTAAGCAGGCTATGTAAATTAATAGCGACAGACTTTTAGTTGAATTATTTTTGCAAGTATCAATACTTGTAATGTCAGGCGATGTTGTCAGGTTTTCCTCGTAAAGATTATCCGTAGTTACATTTATTTTTATACCGAAATCAATAGCCTACATAGATTTCTACAAACACCATCCACATTGAATAAATTCTAAGCTATAAGATAACTTTTAATTAAAATTTTCTCGAAATATGACAACGTCGTTTTATACTCTACGTGGAGTTAACATGGGCACGTCATTTGAAAATGCTAACGCATCATTGGCAGACATGTTACCATTTCTTGTGATTGTGCCGGTATCTGAGAATGACTAATTAACAAACAAGCTTTTATCTTATCTCTTCAAAGAAAAGAGCCCGTTTTGACAGCGGCTGGGTATTAATTGAGCGAGGGTACTATATTAGAGTGTAAGTTCTTATTATTTATTATTCTCACTTGTTCTATATTCATGTGACCTTGACGCGTTCACCTGAATTTATAGAATGTAATAAATAGTCTAATCGAATCTTATCTAATTTAATCTAATCTAATATAATCAGATCAAAATGTTATCGAATATAAACCAACCTAACCTAATCTAGTCTAACTTAACATAATCTAATCTAACTTAATCTAATCCAACCCAATCAATTTAACTTAACATTAATCTAATCTAATCTAATCTAATCTAATCTAATCTAATCTAATCTAATCTAATCTAATCTAATCTAATCTAATCCAACCTTATCTAACTTAATCTAATCTAGCATAAACAAATCTAACAAACCTAATCTGACCTGGTCTAACTTAATCTAATCTAATTTCACTTAATCTAATCTAACGTAACTTAATCTAATCTAACCTAAACTAATGTATTCTAATCTAGCTTAAACTAAGCTAATCTAATCTAACTTAATCTAATCTAACATAAACAAATCTAACAAACCTAATATGACTTGATCTAACTTAATCTAATCTAATTTCACTTAATCTAATCTAACGTAACTTAATCTAATCTAACCTAAACTAATGTATTCTAATCTAGCTTAAACTAATCTAATCTAATCTAATGGATAGGAATGGCAAAGGAAGCATTTAATAGATAAAAGAGCATCTTCTATGGTCCTCTAGAAAAAATAAGGAAGAGATTAGTGAAGTGCTTTGTATGGAGTGTGGCATTGTATGGGATACAAACATGAGCATTACGACGAAGTGAAGAGAAACGACTAGAAGCATTTGAAATGTGGATATGGAGAAGAATGGAACGTGTGAAATGGACAGACAGAATAAGAAATGAAGCCGTGTTGGAACGAGTGGGTGAAGAAAGAATGATGCTGAAACTGATCAGGAAGAGGAAAAGGAATTGGCTGGGTCACTGGCTAAGAAGAAACTGCCTCCTGAAGGATGCACTGGAAGGAATGGTGAACGGGAGAAGAGTTCGGGGCAGAAGAAGATATCAGATGATAGACGACATTAAGATATATGCATCATATGCGGAGACTAAGAGGAAGGCAGAAAATAGAAGAAAGATTGGAGAATGCTGGGCTTGCAGTGAAAGACCTATCCTTGGGTAGAAAACTATTAATGAATGAATATTATTTTTATTGTAATATTTTTATTACTCAATCACCCTTTAGTTTTCAATTCCATGTTTCTCTTTTCGCTCCACTCTCTGTCATTCTTTTATTTGCATTTATTTTCCTATTCTTATCTTATTCTTTGACTTTTTCTTTTTTTTTCTATTCCTTCCGTATATGTATCTGTTACTTTCTCTTTATCTATTCTTTGATTTTCCTAACATTTTCTTCTTTTTGTCCCCTTGTTTCTTCTTTCTTGTCACATTCTACTCAATTTTTCAAGTTTCCTTTCCGTTATTCTTAATTTACTTACATTTTTCTGTTGTTTCCATTTCTTATCTTCCCTAAATCCCTTTATTTCTTGCTTATTCAATCCCTTTTGTTGTTGTCTGTACTTATTTTTCATTGTAATTTTTCTGTACGTTTTGTTCTTTTCTGAGCTCACCCTGTACATTATCTTCTAGTCCTGCTTTATCTCTACACGTTAGTGGTGACCTTCCCTCCATGCGGGTCCCTTTGCTTTGTCTGCCGCTCAAGAGAGCAAATATTGATCAGGCAGAAAGGAAGCTGCTGCAATTTTAATTAAGCCCATCTCAAATTAAGGGCACTGTTTTCCCATGCGGAAAAATAAATTCTAGATTTTAATCTTTGTTCTCTTGTTGAAACAGGGAAATTGCTTCATATTCGTAACGAGTACCGGCCTAGCAAATTACAGCATTTCGTGCTGTGCAGTTATTAGGGATTCTTTAAGCTTGTGAGAGACCGTCCGATTGGTATGGCTATGATGACGACAGAGAAAATGACAGAGGTTGAGAGGAACGCGGGGAGATAAACGAGAGGATTATAGGAGAAAAAGTGGGCAGTACACAGAGAAAAAGAGAAAAAAAAGGATGAAGAAAGGAGCAGGGCTTAAAGAAGGAAAGAAAATACAGCAGTGGTGTAAAGAGGTAGAATGTTGCGCTGAAATAGGAAGAAGGCATATGTAACAAAATTAAATTATGTTACATAATTACAATATTTTCTAAAACAAGAAAATAAAAATACATTAACGTAATGTTTTTGAGTTACTAAATTAAACAAAAGAAATGATAACTTCAACAACAATGATTTTACTATGGCAACAATGAGAGAAAATAAAAACACGTGAACGTAAGGTTTTTCAGTTACTGAATTAAACAACAGAAATATAAGTTTAACAACAATGACTTTACTATGGCAACGAAGACAGAAAATAAAAAGACGTGAACTTTATCTTTTTGAGTTATTGAATTAAATATCAGAAATGATAAATTCAAAAACAATGACTTTACTATGGCAACAACGAGAGAAAATAAAAACACGTGAACGTAAGGTTTTTGAGTTAGTGAATTGTATGTATTATGTATTTATTTACACTGCAAGTGGGCAGGCACCCGGTGGCAGTGGTATATACAATATTAACAATACACAGTTAAAATGATAAGCAATACACAATAAAATTTACAATACATAATAAAATTTACAACACATATACAATTTTATACACAATACAATAAGAATACACAATACAATTTAACACAATAATAATAAAACATAAAATAAAACACCTAATTTTACAATACAACCTACATAATTATGTATAGGTCCTACATAATTTTCAATAGTCTTTCACTTTACTCTCATCTCATTCCCTGTAGTGGCACTATGACGCATTTCACTGACACTTTAGCACACATTTCACTGACACTCTGTAACACATTTCGCTGACACTATAGAACACATTTCATTGACGCTATAAATTATCACTGATCGGAACTGTTCACTGCACTGTAAAACCATAACTTCACTGACTCACCTCGCTTCACTGATACAACAGTTCAAATAAGTCAAATAATTGCATTCTTATGCATACTGTACTTATAAACAGAACTACATTTAAACTAAACATTTCTAGTCTAAGGCCCTCTTACACGCTATTTTTAAATAATTTACAATTCAAACCAAGGAAGTAAACTCATCAGGCTAGATAAATACATGCCACCTTAAAAAATTAAATGTTGAATGTCACCTTAATTTTAATTTTCACTTTATACACAACTCTTTAAATTATTCTTGAATCTCCTTAAGGAAGGACAGCCCTCAAAGACCGCTGCAGGTAGGTCATTCCAATCATTTATAGTTCTATTTAAAAATGAGAATTTACCTACATCCGTTTTCTGTTTCCTACATTTGATTTTAAAATCATGATCGTTCCTACCATAGTACGTTGGCTTTTCTAACCGAGCCGTTATGTCTACCCATGCTTTCTGACCTAGATGTGCTCTATATAATGATGTTATTCTAGTTTTCCTACGTCTGTTTTCCAAAGTTTCCCATTTAAGTTCTTTTATCGTATCGTTCCCATCTTCTCTTTTACCTTTAACAAATTTAGTTGCCCTATACTGGATTCTTTCTAAGGAATTTATCTGATATATTCTATAGGGATCCCAACATGTAGTTCCGTATTCCATTAACGGTCGCACTAATGTTAGATATGCTATTTCCCTCGATTTGGGGCTAGCCTTTCTCAAGATTCTCATAATAAAGTGAAGTGCCCTCCATGCTTTGCCTGTAACATTATCAACATGCTCTCCCCAAGAAAGTTTGGAGTTTAAATACACTCCTAGGTATTTACAACATTGTTCTTGCGGAATTACAACACCACTGAATTCGTAATTAAGAGTAGTTTCCTCTCGGGTTTTACAAAATGTTATAGATTTACTTTTAGAACCATTTATTTTCATCCTATGCTTTAACGCCCAGTTGTAAATTTTATTCAAGTCTGTTTGAATAGCATCTACATCTGAATTATTTCTAATCTTTCTATAGATAATGCAGTCGTCTGCAAATAGCCTCACATTTGATGTATTATCCTGGCATAGGTCATTTACGTATATTATAAAGAGTAATGGACCCAGAACGCTGCCCTGTGGCACCCCTGAACTTATATTTCCAATTTCCGATATTTCATGACCTACTCTAACTCTCTGGGTTCTACCTTTTAAGAATTCTTGGATCCATAGCACCACTCTTTTATCTATTCCTAGCCTACTTAACTTATCTATTAATATGTCATGTGGCACCAAATCAAATGCTTTCGAAAAGTCAATCACAACTGCATCGATTCTTCCGCCTCTATCTACCTCTTCAGCTAGATCCTGAACCAGCGACGTAATTTGACTATCACATGAGAAGCCTTCCCTAAAACCATGCTGGCGGTTGTAAAACCAGTCTTTCGCATTTAGAACATGACGAATATAATCCGATATCAAATGCTCCATGACTTTACATACGACAGATGTAAGGCTAATCG
Organism: Periplaneta americana; assembly: GCF_040183065.1. Classification (NCBI taxonomy): domain Eukaryota; kingdom Metazoa; phylum Arthropoda; class Insecta; order Blattodea; family Blattidae; genus Periplaneta; species Periplaneta americana. The sequence continues at coordinate 12,219,207 of NC_091118.1, read as the reverse complement.
GTCTGTAGTTTCCGACATCTAATTTATTTCCACCTTTATGTATGGGTACCACTATAGCTGATTTCCAGTCACATGGAATAGCTGCATTGTTTATGGAAACATGAAATATACGCATTAAGTATGGAATTATGGCCTCGGAACCTAATTTAAGAATCTCTGTAGCAATACTATCTGGTCCTCGAGACTTCCGATTTTTTAATTTCGTTATTCTCTCTCTAACCCCTTTGGAAGTTATTTTGAAAGTCGAATTTGATTCACATTCACGGTCTGTGACACAACCACTCCTATCAGCGGGATTATTATTATTATTATTATTATTATTATTATTATTATTATTATTATTATTATTATTATTATTATTGAAAACCGAAATGAAATAGGAATTTAATAAGTCGGCCTTTTCTTTGTCATCAGTTATACTTTCTCCGTTCTGATTTCGTAAAAGCACTACTCCTTCATTTTTCCCTTTTCTCCTGCGTACATAATTATAAAACTGTCTCCAATTGTTACTTTCATCTTCTTTTAAAATAGTTTTTAGAAAATTTTCCTGAGCTAACCTTTTTTCACACTCAAGTTTCTTAATTAATTCAACATATTTTTCCCAATGCTCATGGCTTCGTTTACGTTTGCTAAATGCGCGCCTTGTCTTTTTCTTTAAGTAGCGAATATAATTAGTGTAATATTCTGGGTCCGGATTTTTCTTAATTATTTTAGAAGGTACACATTTTACTAATGCCTCGAAAATTATACACTTAAATTTATGCCATACATTTTCCATATTTCCTTCAGTCCTTAGAAAGTCATCATGCTTTTGTCGTAGAAACGTTTGTAATTCATGGACATCGGTTTTGTTAAAATTCCAGACAGACACTGGACTTGACCTCGGATTTACTGTGTTTTCCCATAAGATTTCTAATAAGACGCTATTGTGATCACTTATTTTATGAAGACTTTCAGAGTTGACAAAGAGAGAGACAGGTCTTAGTAGGTAAACATCTAAGAGGGCATTGTCACGCGTCGGACCATTTACTACCTGCGTGAAATCTTTACGCCAGATCAATTCATTAACAAGGGTCTGTGCATCTGAATTTGTACCTGAAATCCCGTTCCAGTTAATTTTCGGGAGGTTTAGATCCCCAGCAATTACTACGTTTCGGTCTTCTGATACTGTATTAAGATATTCATTTAGTTTGTGCAAAGTTAAATTGTTTAATTCACTGGGTGGTCTGTAACATGCTATTACATCTAAGGTTTCCAGCCCATTTCTTATCTGAACATTCAATATTTCAACTTCCTCATGTATCCACAGAAGATTGCTACTTATTTCTATCTTAGTACAAACGAAAACTCCCCCTCCCTTTTCACTTCTATCCTTTCTGAAGACTCTATAATCCGACCTAAAAATTTCCGAGTCATTTATGTCTTCCCTAAGCCATGATTCCGTCCCAATTATTACATCTGGATTATAAACATCGACCAAGTTCCAAAACGGAATAAGTTTATTTCTAATACTTCGGCAATTAACCTGCAGTAGTCTTAGTAGGCCTGTCCTTACTTGAACATTCTGAATCCCCGTGGCACCTCGCCGTCACTGCAGGTCTACGCCGCCCGCGGATAGGTCTTCGACCGCACCCCCGCTGACCGCCGGTAGTCCCACGCCCCCGCCGTCGGCTGATGGTCCTTCGGTGCCGCTGCCAGCTGATGGATCCTCGATCCCGCCGCGCCATGTTGTAGTAACTACCCGCGCGAAGAGGGATCCCATGTCTGCAGCCCCCCTCCGATTTAGGTGGATTCCGTCTCTTCCGAAGCATCTGTCGTCTATCCAGGAATTTGGATCGACGAAACGCGCACCAAGACACTCCGCTACCCACTCGAAAGCTTTATTCACACGACCCACTTTTCTCCAGTTCACATCCCTCCGTCTGACGATTCCACTGATGACAATCCCAGCTGCCGGATATTTCTTCTTCGTTTCCATCACCAAGTCATATACATCTGCCATGATATAATCAACACCTCTTCGCAAATCGTTTGTTCCTACGTGAAGGACGATGTTTTTCGGGTCCCCTCGTTCCTGATTTTCGATCACGCTTTTCATTTCATTCACTCTAATCCCAGGGTAACACTCTGTCGCCAGCTCCGGTTGTAGATTCCCTACGTGTCGAATGATGGAGTCTCCGATGATAACACTTGCCGCACCATGCTTCTTCTTCTCCTCCCTCTCTTCGCCATTTTCCTTTTCCCGTCGCAACAACTTATTTTCGTCCTCCAGAAACTTGATCCGTTGCTCCGCCGTCTCTAGCTTCTCCCGTAGCTTCTTCACCTCGTTCCGAAGACCGATGAGCTCCCTGTTGCCTGCCTCGATCCCGCAGTCCTTGCACAGCCACGTTTCTTCTACTATCTGTTCCCTCTTGATCTTCTGACAAGTCAGATGGAACCACTTCTCGCACTGGTTGCACAGCACGCCTACTCTTAGGTTCTTTCTACAGCTGCCACACTTGACACTGATCACTCCGTTGTCGCTTGCAGGTCCTGGATTCAGTTCGATACCACCAATAATTAGTAGTATCGCGATCACTATGTGAAAGAAGAGACACTCAGCCAGACCTGCCAAAGCTGTCCCTTTCACGCTCCGCTGCATCCTTGACCTGGCCGCCCAGCCGCCTATCCTTGCCCGGTACAGCTCCAACTCACAGCCCATTGCTCAAACCTTTTCTCCGCTGCGAAAAATACGTCCTTCCTCTCCACCGGCCTGAAGAATATCAGAATATCAGAAATGATAAATTAAAAAACAATGACTTTACTACGGCAACAAAGACAGAAAATAAAAAGACGTGAACGTAATCTTTTTGAGTTACTGAATTAAACAAAAGAAATGATAACTTCAACAACAATGATTTTACTATGGCAACAATGAGAGAAAATAAAAACACGTGAACGTAAGGTTTTTCAGTTACTGAATTAAACAACAGAAATATAAGTTTAACAACAATGACTTTACGATGGCAACGAAGACAGAAAATAAAAAGACGTGAACTTTATCTTTTTGAGTTATTGAATTAAATATCAGAAATGATAAATTAAAAAACAATGACTTTACTATGGCAACAACGAGAGAAAATAAAAACACGTGAATGTAAGGTTTTTGAGTTAGTGAATTAAACAACAGAAAGTATATGTTTAACAACAATGACTTTACTATGGTAACAAAGAGAGAAAATAAAAGCACTTGAACGTAATCTTTTTGAGTTACTGCATTAAACAACAGAAATATTAAGTTTAACAACAATGACTTTACTATGGTAACAAAGAGAGAAAATAAAAACACGTGAACGTAATGTTCTTCAGTTACTGAATTAAACAACAGAAATATAAGTTTAACAACAATGACTTTACTATGGTAACAAAGAGAGAAAATAAAAGCACTTGAACGTAATGTTCTTCAGTTACTGAATTAAACAACAGAAATATAAGTTTAACAACAATGACTTTACTATGGTAACAAAGAGAGAAAATAAAAAGACGTGAACGTAATGTTCTTCAGTTACTGAATTAAACAACAGAAATATAAGTTTAACAACAATGACTTTACTATGGTAATAATGAGAGAAAATAAAAGCACGTGAACGTAATGTTCTTCAGTTACTGAATTAAACAACAGAAATATTAAGTTTAACAACAATGACTTTACTATGGTAATAATGAGAGAAAATGAAAGCACGTGAACGTAATCTTTTTGAGTTACTGAATTAAACAACACAAATATTAAGTTTAACAACAATGACTTTACTATGGTAACAAAGAGAGAAAATAAAAGCACGTGAACGTAATCTATTTGAGTTAGGTACTGAATTAAATAACTTACAAATAGCTTTTAGAGAACCCGGGGGTTGATTGCCGCCCTCACATAAGCCCGCCATCGATTCCTATCCTGAGCAAGATTAATCCAGTCTCTATCATCATATCCCACCTCCTTCAAATCCATTTTAATATTATCTTCCCATCTACGCCTCGACCTCACCAAAGGTCTTTTTCCTTCACGTCTTCCAACTAACACTCTATATGCATTTCTGGATTCGCCCATACGTGCTACATGCCCTGCCCATCTCAAACGTCTGGATTTAATGTTCCTAATTATGTCAGGTGAAGAATACAATGCTTGCAGTTCTGCGTTGTGTAACTTTCTCCATTCTCCTGTAACTTCATCCCCCTTAGCCCCAAATATTTTCCTAAGCATCTTATTCTCAAACACCCTTAACCTCTGTTCCTCTCTCAAAGTGAGAGTCCAAGTTTCACAACCATAGAGAACAACCGGTAATATAACTGTTTTATAAATTCTAACTTTCAGTTTTGAAAGCAGACTAGATGATAAAAGCTTCTCAACCGAATAATAACAGGCATTTAATATTCTGCGTTAATTTCCTCCCGAGTGTCATTTATATTGTTACTGTTAGTCTAATATATTTGAATTTTTGCACTTTTTTAAAGGATAAATTTCAAATTTTTATATTTACATTTATATTTTCTCGAATAAGAAATTGAAAACATATGAACGCTTTAAGCTACTGAATTAAGTAGGCCTACATAGGTATTTTTACATATAATATTTTTTACAATAGGAAATTGAAAGAAACCAAATATTAGGGAAAGAAAGATGGTTGGGAATAACGTGTAAGTAAAAGAATGTGAAAATATGAACGATAATCTTATGCAAGAAGTATAAATAAAAAGATGACCAGTTAGTTATTGAAGTAAGGATCTCGGGACTTTGATTATTCTGAAATGATTAATACTGTGCTGGTCTGCATGATACATGAACACGAACCTCTAAAAACTGGGCCGTTAATTGCTATTTGAAGTCCTGCAGTCATTAATACTGCTTCATTTATCTAGATGTGCTTTTATATAGCTGAAAAAAAAATGACATTCGAAAATGCGAAAAATTAAAACTGTTGTGCCTGCTATAACAAACAGAAGCAATAAATTATCACCAGTCTCAGCTCGCAGCGGATTTTTTTTTTGGTCTCATTAGAATTGCACGTCACAGTTTTCAATTAGTTTTTGCTCAATGTTGCGCTTTTAATTGTTTCGATAAATCAGATCTGTGTCACTTTATCTCGCTCTTTGTTTTAAATTGATGCTACCGCCCTAAAAAGTCATTTGCGCAAACTATTCTGGCCTTCGTCTCATTACTATGGTAACGACGCCAAACCCGTTGCTTAGTTACCGTATGTATACAATATCAAAAGCGATTGTTTTTTTATCGTATTAACATATTTTGTGATAATGGGAAACAAGTATGAATTTCTTTTCCGTAGAAACCTGGCTCTTTTATTTGTAAAAATTATATATATATATAATTACATAATATGTGTAGTAAAACTTAAGAAACTTAATCAGTTTTGTGATTGCAAAACGTCATGTCACTGTTAATTTAATATACAGTAGTCTAATTATAAAGTGATGACAGTGATGAATATTATGTTGACAATGATGACTGATGATCGAGATGAATATCATGGTGACAATGATGATCAAGATGAATATTATAATGATTACAGTGTTGATCAAGATGAATATTATGGTGATGACAATGTTGATCAAGATCAATATCATTATGACAATGATGATTAGGATGAATATTATGATGATGATAGAGTTGATCAAGATGAATATTATGACAATGATAACAATGATGATCAAGATGAATATTATGATGACAGTGTTGATGAAGATGAATATTATGGCAGTGATGATCAAGATTAATATTGTGATGACAGTGATGATCAAGATTAATATTATGATGACAGTGATGATCAAGATGAATATTATGATGATGACAGTGTTCACGAAGATGAGTATTATGGCAGTGATGATCAAGATTAATATTGTGATGACAGTGATGATCAAGATTAATATTATGATGACAATGATGACAGAGATGATCAAGATGAGTATTATGATGATGACAGTGTTGATGAAGATGAATATTATGATGATGACAGTGTTGATGAAGATGAATATTATGACACTGATGATCAAGATTAATACTGTGATGACAGTGATGAGCAAGATTAATATTATGATGACAATGATGACAGTGATGATCAAGATGAATATTATGATGATGACAGTGTTGATGAATATGAATATTATGATGATGACACTGATGATCAAGATTAATATTATGATGACAGTGATGATCAAGACGAATATTATGATGATAACAGGATTCCATGTCACTTGGTATACAAAAATTGGCATATGGACATTTGACATATTATGACAATGATGATCAAGTTTAATAGAATGATGACAGTGATAATCAAGACGAATATTATGATGACAGTGTTTAATATGAATATTATGATGACAATGATGGTCAAGAAGAATATTATGATGGTGACAGTGTTGATCAAGATGAATATTATGAGAATGATGATCAGTATTAATATTATGACAATGATAACAGAGGTGATCAAGATTAAAATTATGATGACAATGATGACAGTGATGGTCAAGAAGAATATTATGATGACAATGATGAATATGATTATTATGGTGACAATGATGACAGCGATGGTCAAGATAAATATTATATCACCGGGTATGTGATGGTAAAGATGGTGTTTGACAGTTGATGAAAATGGTGTTATTGGTGATGTTAGTGATTACGAAGTTGGTTGTCATGGTGATGAGACGATAAATGTCAATATTTTCACGATAGCTTTCGCATTATGTTCTGGGTTGCCCATTTCCTTCTGTTATTCTTCTGCAAGATATTTTTGTTTACTTTCCGAGCCTTTGCGAAAATCAATTTTAAAACCGAAACTAGGTTTAGGAAAACAATTTGAGCTCAATTTATCGACATCCAGGGACGTGACGTGAACACGCCGGAGGTAACAGACTAACAGAACATGACAGCTGAATAGGGACCGGCATTGACAGAGCACTGGCTTATAAGTGGGGGCTTACACAGCGTCAAAATGGACGGACGACGTTACTGTTCAAGGAGGCTGTGGGAATTAGACGCACCTCCTGATTCTTTCCTCTCTCCTCAAGAGTTTGTTTAATGTATCTTCTTTCTTTTGTTTCCATTTATTGCCTGTTTATTAATTAAACAGTTAAAACTTTTCCTGGCATTTATATCTTTGCTTATCTGATTTTTTTATAAGAGAAAATGTTGAAAAACATATTTTTAGATCAAGCATTCGTGATTATGGTATGCACTAGGTCATGTGATGATTTCTTTTTTAATATTGTCACACCAAAGCACTGAAAAGTTGGGGAACTATGGGAATAACATTTTTTTGACGACTTGCCTGTTAATGCCGAATGTGTTGCTGTTTTTCATTTTAGGAAAATTGTTTTTAAATTGTTAATTAATAAGGCTTTTTATATTGTCGACGAGTTCTTTGATGTGGGTTTATAGATTTTATCTTTTAATTTGTAAAGTTTCTTTTTAGCGAAGCCTATTGTAATCATACTATTATATGGCCAATAAAGATATTATTATTATTATTATTATTATTATTATTATTATTATTATTATTATTATTATTATTATTGTTTTTCTGGCTGAGTAGAAGTGAAGATCTGATACATTTAAGTCTTCCAAAGTACTGAATGAATGAATAAATAAATAAATAAATAAATAAATAAATTTATGAATGAATGGATAAATAAATAAATGAATGAATAAATAAATAAATAAAATAATAAATAAATAGGTAAATAGAAAAATAATATATGAGTAGCTAACTAGATAAATACATAAATAAATAAATTAATTAATGAAAAGAACTAATAAACGAATAAGTAAATAAATAGGTAAATAAATAAATAAATAGATAAAGGAAAAATAGAAAAATAGATCAGTAGATAACTAGAAAAGTAAATAAATAAAATAATTAATGAGATAAATAAACAACTGAATGAATAAATAAATACATGGATAGATAAATAGAAAAATATATGAGTAGCTAACTAGATAAATACATAAATAAATAAATTTATGAAAACACAAATAAACGAATAAATAAATAAATAAGTAAATAAATAAATAGATGAAAGATAAATAGAAAAATAGATGAGTAGATAACTAGGAAAGTAAATAAACAAAACAATTAATTAGAAAAATAAATAAATGAATGAATAAATAAATAAATAAAGTAGGTAAACGAATAAATAAAGAAGTAAATAAATAGAGGAATAGGTAAATAGAAAAATAGACGAGTAAATAACTAGACAAGTAAATAAATAAGTACATAAGTAAATGAAGTAACTAATAAAAAAACAAATAAAGGAATAAATAAATAAATACATAATTAATAAAAGAAAATAAATGAATAAATAAATAATTAAATAAAGGAATAAATCAATAAATAAGAAGATGAATGGGTAAATATAAAAATAGATGAGAAGATAACTAGGTAACTAAATAAGTAAATTAATGAAGAAAACAAATATACAAATAAATAAATGGAGAAATAAATGAATGAATAAATGATTCTGTGAATAAATCTTTAAATGATTAAGCAGGCAAAGAAAATAAATTAAGTAAATAAATAAAATAATTTAAATAACTAAATAAAAATGAATAAATTATTAAATAAATAAATGAATATATAAATAACTAAATAAATGCATAAGGAAATAAATAAATAAATGAATAAAATATCGTTAATTTAAATTGAGTAAATTTAACTTAATAATTAATGAAATAAATAAAATTAAGCTAAATGAATTGAATTAAATTAAAATGACTTCAACTAAATTAATTAAATAAATTGGATACTTTTAAAATAAATAAGTACGTTAATAAATAGATAAATAAATAAATAAATAAAATTATATATAAGTAAATAAATGCGTCATGTAAGAGAGTCGTGAATTGTAATTGGGCAAGGTTATGTCGAATTCTATACTACTAGTTGGCCCACACACAACCTTATTTTCCACTCACTTTAAATGTTGTGTGTGTGTGCCCAGCTTCTTCTTTTAGTTCATATTCTGGAATATTTGTTACATGTTGTATACTGGATTCCTTCAATTGATGAATGAAATTCTCGTAGTTCTGGCATAAACACCCTTTCCTTCACCTAGCCCCACACGAAATAATTTTCAGGGTTATTATCTTTTTTCCATTAACTGTAATAGATTCTTCTATTCCATCTTCATTCTCTTAAAAAAAAACTATGCTACAGACAGTTGGGACCATTCTCTTATAAAATTATTTGTGAAGCCACACAAAAGATCTACTTTTTAAATCGTGAAGTATTTTTTTGATTATTGAAAGACGAAACCTTACAATATTATGATTATTACACCACCTTTAGATTGGAAATGCCTTTCATTTAACTGCTTCATAAAACGCAGATATTAGCAAAGAGCGATTGTCATTTGGTGACAACCGGTTGTCATCGCAACTGTTAACATGGTATTCAAATCACTGCAACTTGATCTCTCATTTGAACTAGAAGCTTCTCTGTAGATGTTGTTTGTACGAAGAAAGCTGTGCTACATTTAATATTTTACCATGAAGGATTAAACCAACTTTGAAACAAGAAATGCTCTGGGCTCAAATGGAAAGGAGAACAAACGCGTAGGGATCTGAATCTTTAACAACTGCTAAGTGGAGTCTAACACATGCAGTATTACGAGGTATTTCGTAACGGTGAAACATAGTTGCCTAGCAACTTCGAGGTCAAAAGGTTAGCTGTGCCATTAAATTTTGTACTGATTCTAAGCAGTTAACCAGGAAATTAAAACAGCTACAGGGTGAGTAGAGAAAGGGATAGATCGTCTTTCATTTAGAGAATAAAATAATTTATGTACCGTGCCAAATCGAAATTAGGAGAGAGATTAAGATAATGAATTTTTACCGTATTTCTTACATACACTGAGTACATTTTTTACATACTTGTATCTGCTATTCAACTGATGAATTGTTTTACTTAGGCCTACTTACAAATGGCTTTTAGAGAACCCGGAGATTCATTGCCGCCCTCACATAAGCCCGCCATCGGTCCCTATCCTCAGAAAGATTAACCCAGTCCCTAGCATCATATCTCATCTCTCACATATCCATTTTAATATTATCTTCCTATCTACGTCTCGGCCTCCCCAAAGATATTTTCCCCTCCGGCCTCCCAACTAACACTCTATATGCATTTCTGGATTCGCCCATACGTGCTACATCCCCTGCCCATCTCAAACGTCTGGATTTAATGTTCCTAATTACGTCAGGTGAAGAATACAATGCGTGCAGTTCTGTGTTGTGTAACTTTCTCCATTCTCCTGTAACTTCATCCTTCTCAGCCCTAAATATTTTTCTAAGCACTTATTCTCGAACACTCTTAACCTCTGTTTCTCTCTCAAAGTGAGAGTCAAAGTTTCACAACCATAAAGAACAACCGGTAATATAACTGTTTTATAAATTCTAACTTTCAGTTTTTTTTGGAAGCAGACTAGATGACAAAAGCTTCTCAACCGAATAATAACAGGCATTTCCCATATTTATTCTGTGTTTAATTTCCTCCCGTGTGTCATTTATATTTGTTACTGTTGCTCCAAGATATTTGAACTTCTCCACCTCTTCAAAAGATAAATTTCCCATTTTTATATTTCCATTTCGTACAATATTCTCATTACGAGACATAATCATATACTTTGTCTTTTCGGGATTTACTTCCAAACCTATCTCTTTACTTGCTTCCAATAAAATTCCCGTGTTTTCCCTAATCGTTTGTGGATTTTCTTCTAAGATATTCACGTCATCCGCATAGACAAGCAGCTGATGTAACCCGTTCAATTCCAAACCCTAATGACATACTCTAGAGCGAAGTTAGAAAGTAAAGGTGATAATGCATCTCCTTGCTTTAGCCCGCAGTGAATTGCAAACGTATCTGACAGAAACTGACCTATACTGACTCTGCTGTAAGTTTCACTGAGACACATTTTAATTAATCGAACTAGTTTCTTGGGAATACCAAATTCAATAAGAATATCATATAAAACTTCTCTCTTAATCGAGTCATATGCCGTTTTGAAATCTATGAATAACTGATTACTGTACCCTTATACTCCCATTTTTTCTCCATTATCTGTCGGATACAAAATATCACAATGCTGATGTATGTATAGTAAATGGAATGAAATGAAAATTCGAAATATTTTGTAACTGAAAGACTTATTGTTGTAGATCGTCCTTTCGTCTTTTCATATATATTTTTTCAGTGATGTTGTCTTGATTTTAATGTTATTAATGTACAGATTCTTTGACACTTTTCTGTCACCATGTCTCGGGTAATAAATTATATTTTCTCTGCCTAAATTTTAGTAGCGGGACAAGATGTCGTCCCTAGAGCCTTTCTTTTCCACTTTATTACTCCGCGTGGGGTTTAATAAATCAAATTCCGAGCTTAGCTGGAAGTGTCAATTTTCAAGCCTGGGGTGAGAAAGAATAGCAGACGTAAACAGGTCGAGGCAGGTGGGAAATTTGTTTCTTTTTAGTTTCTGTGAAGTTGGCATTACCTCAGCTTGCAAAGTGAGTGTTATATACCGTATTGCTTATCGTTATGTATGGAGTTGTGGAAAAATGCAACGCTACCGATATCGTAGGCTAAAATCATGTCTAGGGCATCCATCTTTTTTCTTGCCAATGTGATGTCCTAAATTATATTGAGAAATATACGTCTTGATTACACAACTTTTAACACTATATCACTTGGAAAACGTATTACACAGGGTTAGTTAAAAGTCCCGCACCACCTAAATAACTTTTGAAGCATACGGTTCAGTGACATGAAACTTGGCATGTGAGGATAACCATATACTAAGAACTCAATAATGGTATTACCGAATTTTTTCTACTTCCGGTTTAACCGGAAGTAATTCCAACTCTCTTATTTTAAATGGAACACCCAATATATTATTTTACTTTTGAATAGTACTTATTAAGAGCTTTTCAAAAAGTACCCACACTTGATACTTCTGTACAAATTCAGTGTTGCTAAGTCAAGAAAAAAGAAAAGTGTATCGAATATTAAAATAATAAATGCATCACCTAAATAACTTTTGAAGCATGTGGTTTAGTGTCATAAAACTTGGTATGTGAGGATAACCATATACTAAGAACTCAATAATGGTATTACCGAATTTTTTCTACTTCCGGTTTAACCGCAAGTAACTCCAACTCTCTTACTTTAAATGGAACACCCAATATATTATTTTACTTTTGAATAGTACTTATTAAGAGCTTTTCAAAAAGTACCCACACTTGATACTTCTGTACAAATTCAGTGTTGCTAAGTCAAGAAAACAGAAAAGTGTATCGAATATTAAAATAATAAATGCACTACCTAAATAACTTTTGAAGCATACGGTTCAGTGATATGAAACTTGGTATGTGAGGATAACCATATGCTAAGAACTCAATAATGGTATTACCGAATTTTTTCTACTTCCGGTTTAACCGGAAGTAACTCCAACTCTCTTACTTTAAATGGAACACCCAATATATTATTTTACTTTTGAATAGTACTCATTAAGAGCTTTTCAAAAAGTACCCACACTTGATACTTCTGTACAAATTCAGTGTTGCTAAGTCAAGAAAACAGAAAAGTGTATCGAATATTAAAATAATAAATGCACTACCTAAATAACTTTTGAAGCATACGGTTCAGTGATATGAAACTTGGTATGTGAGGATAACCATATACTAAGAACTCAATAATGGTATTACCGAATTTTTTCTACTTCCGGTTTAACCGGAAGTAACTCCAACTCTCTTACTTTAAATGGAACACCCAATATATTATTTTACTTTTGAATAGTACACATTAAGAGCTTTTCAAAAAGTACCCACACTTGATACTTCTGTACAAATTCAGTGTTGCTAAGTCAAGAAAAAAGAAAAGTGTATCGAATATTAAAATAATAAATGCATCACCTAAATAACTTTTGAAGCATGTGGTTTAGTGACATAAAACTTGGTATGTGAGGATAACCATATGCTAAGAACTCAATAATGGTATTACCGAATTTTTTCTACTTCCGGTTTAACCGGAAGTAACTCCAACTCTCTTACTTTAAATGGAACACCCAATATATTATTTTACTTTTGAATAGTACTCATTAAGAGCTTTTCAAAAAGTACCCACACTTGATACTTCTGTACAAATTCAGTGTTGCTAAGTCAAGAAAACAGAAAAGTGTATCGAATATTAAAATAATAAATGCACTACCTAAATAACTTTTGAAGCATACGGTTCAGTGATATGAAACTTGGTATGTGAGGATAACCATATACTAAGAACTCAATAATGATATTACCGAATTTTTTCTACTTCCGGTTTAACCGGAAGTAACTCCAACTCTCTTACTTTAAATGGAACACCCAATATATTATTTTACTTTTGAATAGTACTTATTAAGAGCTTTTCAAAAAGTACCCACACTTGATACTTATGTACAAATTCAGTGTTGCTAAGTCAAGAAAACAGAAAAGTGTATCGAATATTAAAATAATAAATGCACTACCTAAATAACTTTTGAAGCATACGGTTCAGTGTCATAAACCTTGGTATGTGAGGATAACCATATACTAAGAACTCAATAATGGTATTACCGAATTTTTTCTACTTCCGGTTTAACCGGAAGTAACTCCAACTCTCTTACTTTAAATGGAACACCCAATATATTATTTTACTTTTGAATAGTACTTATTAAGAGCTTTTCAAAAAGTACCCACACTTGATACTTCTGTACAAATTCAGTGTTGCTAAGTCAAGAAAACAGAAAAGTGTATCGAATATTAAAATAATAAATGCACTACCTAAATAACTTTTGAAGCATACGGTTCAGTGATATGAAACTTGGTATGTGAGGATAACCATATGCTAAGAACTCAATAATGGTATTACCGAATTTTTTCTACTTCCGGTTTAACCGGAAGTAACTCCAACTCTCTTACTTTAAATGGAACACCCAATATATTATTTTACTTTTGAATAGTACACATTAAGAGCTTTTCAAAAATTACCCACACTTGATACTTCTGTACAAATTCAGTGTTGCTAAGTCAAGAAAACAGAATACTGTATCGAATATTAAAATAATAAAATACTCCTTCCTTAACAAAAACAAAACAAAGATAGCTCACCTTCTAAATTATGTGTTCAAATTGGTAGCCCTCAGCTGCTTTACAATGTGTCACTCGATCATAGAAACCATTTAAGGAATGATTTAACTAGGCTTTAGGAATATCTTGCACCACTTCCATTTTTATTTAGCAACACCGAATTTGTACAGAAGTATCGAGTGTGGGTACTTCTGATAAACTCTTAATGAGCACTATTAAAATATATATATATATATATATATATATATATATATATTGGGTGTTCTATTTAAAATAAGAGAGTTGGAGTTGCTTCCGGTAATACCATTATTGAGTTCTTAGTATATGGTTATCCTCACATACCAAGTTTCATATCACTCAACCACATGCTTCTAAAGTTATTTAGGTGGTGCTGGACTTTTAACTAACCCTGTATATCTTTCACGTGTTAAATTTTACCATACCTGATTAACATGTTTCGGCCTGTTATTGACCATCATCTGAACTGGTTGTTGCTGGTCTTGGCGCCTTTTGTTTTGTTTCCTGTGCGGGTGTATTTATGTGGTGTAATGTGGAGTTTGTTACAAAACAAATAATAGGCCTACTCTACAAAAACATCTCAACACATATAGAACACAAAAAAACAAATACAACCACACAGGCGTATACAAACACAAATGTAACACCTGCAACAACTTCTACATAGGACAGACAGGCAGATCATTTCAAACACGTTACAAAGAGCACATCACAACCATAACAAAATTACAAAACACTTCCACATATGCAGAAACATCACAAATGCTAACCACACCCACAGAGACATCAACACAGACATGGAAATACTGCACATCCAACCAAAAAGCCAGAAACTAAACACACTAGAACAATACGAAATATACAAACACACAAAAACACATCCAAATGAAATTCTCAACACACAACTCAATTTCAGAACACACACACTCTTTGACTGTACATTACACTATACAAACGCACCTCCACAGAAAAACGGAATCAGAAGACGATTATGGAATTAGTGCTGAATGACACTTCTTTGCAATGTCGCATGGTAAAGGTCTATGTGATGGCATTGGAGATCTGTTAAAAGACTTGCCAGGAGAGTTAGCCTATACAAGATCCTATAACAACACCAAAAAAAAAAAAATTGTTTGATTAGTCACAAAAACATTTTTAACGTGTCATTTATATTTTGTCCATTGAATAAGCACAAAAACCACACTGAAAATTTGCAGGCCAGATACCATAATCTAAAACCAATAACAGGTACATTAAAACTACATTCTTTCATTCCTTTGTCAAAAACTGAAGATTTAGTAAAACAATATTCTTTCAAGAAAGAAGGTAGGCGGATGAAAATTTAAAGTGTGTATGAAAAGAAACACTTAAAAAGCATAATGTACAATTCTTTGAAGATATCATAATAAGTAAATTAGCAGCGTTTCCTCGAGTAACTTGATCCGTACTGGGTGTAATGTTGCAACGTTCAGTCAATTATCCAGCGCCGATAAACCTCCCAGCGCGCTTTAACGCCTCCCGTCCACTGATGCTGCACCGACCGCTACACATTGTGTCGTAAGTAATTAAATTTCCATTAAACTATTGGAGATCCCATTCTGATTTTGTCTGGAATTATTACGAATACTTCATTGCACCTAGTAGGTATTTTTTTTAGATTTTTAATAGGGCTATTTCACATTGATGTATATGTTTTAAAAATTGAATTATAAAAAATATTTGTAATAATTATATTAAAATTAGTTAGTAAATATTTAATAAAAGACAGTACTTTAAGCTTTTAAATGCATTTTTTTTTTAAATTTAACATCAATATCGTCAGAAATATGACGCTTTAAATGTTACATTGTGCGACATTTTTAACGAAATTTAACATGTAATATTTTAAAAACATGTGGACTTAGGAGGAAATAAAAATACACTTGTTGGTTTATGAGACCCATAGAATTGGTAAAAAAAAAAATATAAACGCAATCAGAAATATGAGGTCAAAATTTGTATAATTTTGTGCGATTTGACGTGGAATGACTCATATGCAGAACACGTCACAAATGCTAACCAGACATACAGAGACATCAACACAGACATGCAAATTCTACACATCCAACCAAAAAGCCAGAAACTAAACACACTAGAACAATACGAAATATACAGACACACAAAAACACATCCAAATGAAATTCTCAACACACAACTCAATTTCAGAACACACTCTTTGACTGCACATTACACTACATAAACAAACCCCCACAGGAAACAACAAAACAAAAGGCGTCAAGACCTGCAACAACCACTTCTGATGATGGCCAATAGCAGGCCGAAACATGTTAACAAGGTAATATAAAATCTAACACGTGAAAGTTATATAATGCGTTTTCCAAATAAATATTATTTCAGAATGATCCTAGTTTAATTTCTATGTCAGACAATGAAAGTTTCATTCAACCCTTGTATATACGCAACTATCTACTCCGGGAGTGCCAACATCAAAACATGCATAAAATTCTATATATGTATGAACCATAACCTACAAATCCATGTTTTGACTCTTAATTCCTTTTGCCTTCTAACGCAAGATATGAACTTTGTTCCTTTGCCTATATACCCAGCACTTTCTTGGAAATTGTGGGTCTTTTAATCACATTTAGCTGTTTGTATCTATCCCTGTCTTATAAGTACAACACCCGTCTAACCCCATTTTTTCACCCGAAGGCGAAAATACAGCCAATTCTTTATTCACTAACATCAGTTGGAAATGTTAAATCTGTACCTCTCCTATTCACTGAAAACATGTCCCCAAACATTTCTGATATATAAATCAAGGCCATCTGTTTAAGCCTTGTGATAATGTCTTCTGTTGCCAAGCAACATGCGCGTGACACCTGGTTAATCGATTTAAAAGTGATTAATGTACGATGAGTTGAATTTAAATTGAGGACATTCACGTTTAAAATGCTTGAATAATGGAGTCTGTTGATTATTGGAGAGATGAATGCATGAAGCGGTCATTGCATATTAACTAGATCGTGATAGAAAAACGGATTGCAGAATATTTCAATGCAATTTGTAGTTCTTCGTCTATAATAGTCTAGTCACATTGAGATTCAGAATGGTATCTCGAAGGCAGTCCCTCACAGACCGACGCTTGGAAGACGCAAATGGTGAAGGTTGTAGTTACTGGAAAATTACAAGACTCTTTACAGCTAGCCAGATTTACACATAAATGTAATGGAAGCGATAAATTGCTCCTAGATATGAAGAGAAGATTCGGTGGTGAAAGACCTAGTCCATGAAGATGATAATAAATTCGGTGAATGATTTCAAATTTTCTAGTTCTAGAGGTTAAGGGCGTTTGAGAAGAAAGTGTTTAGGAAAATATTTGGGGCTAAGAAGGATGAAGTTACAGGCGAATGGAGAAAGTTACACAACACAGAGCTGCACGCATTGTATTCTTCACCTGACATAATTAGGAACATTAAATCCAGACGTTTGAGATGGGCAGGGCATGTAGCACGTATGGGCGAATCCAGAGATGCATATAGAATGTTAGTTGGAAGACCTGGGGAGGAAAAGATCTTTGGGGAGGCCGAGACGTAGATGAGAGGATAATATTAAAATGGATTTGAGGGAAGTGGCGTATGATGGAAGGGACTGGATTAATCTTGCTCAGGATAGGTACCGAAGGCGGGCTTATGTGAGGGCGGCAATGAACCTCCTGGTTCTATAAAAGCCATTTATAAGTAATAATAATAATAATAATGATGATAATAATAACATTGTAGTAGTTGTGATGACAATAATAATAATAACAATAATAATAATAATGATAATAATTTTTTCGGTTATTATACGACGCTGTATCAACATCTAGGTTATTTAGCGTCTCAATGAAATGAAGGTGATAATGCCGGTGAAATGAGTCTGGGGTCCAGCACCGAAAGTTACCCAGCATTTGCTCGTATTGGGTTGAGGGAAAACCCCGGGAAAAACCTCAACCAAGTAACTTATTTCGACCGGGATTCGAACCCGGGCCACCTGGTTTCGCGGCCACACGCGCTGACCGTTACTCCACACGTGTGGACATGATAATAATAATAATAATAATAATAATAATAATAATAATAATAATAAAAATAGCCCTAATGACATTGTAGTAGTTGTGACGACAATAATAATAATAATAATAATAATAATAATAATAATAATAATAATAATAATAATAATAATAATAATAATAAAAATAGCCCTAATGACATTGTAGTAGTTGTGACGACAAAAATAATAATAATAATAATAATAATAATAATAATAATAATAATAATAATAATAATAAAAATAGCCATAATAACATTGTAGTAGTCATGACGACGACAATAATAATAGTAATAATAGAACATAAGATATAAAAAACAGTTGATATTTGAATTTTCCCAAAAGAGAAATGTTCACGTACCATTTCATTTCGGTATGAATTCGGTTAAAGATGTGAAATGCGTGCTTTGTAGTCAGATAGTAGCAATATCTTGTGGCAAGCTGTTTCTCTATATTATGAAAAGTGCCACAGATGCAAGAAATGTTTTGTTTTACCCCAGCGTCTTCGTCACCACTTTTCAAATTTCAACCCCACCGATCTCCCGCACCCATGTGAGAAAGGGAGAAGATTTAATATGGGTTACGCATCTGGCTATACTTTGCAGGCTGCCTTTCTGTAAGACATAACCCATGCAGTTTATAAGATACAGGGACGTCCTTGGAATGTCTAACGCTGTAGAAAAGGCTAAAATGCAGTCAGGAAAGTAACGAGGTTGGACACAATTTCAGGATGACGGATTATGCTTACACTGCTTTTAACGTAGAATATGTCTTTCCCTGCAGCAAGTATGGGCATCTTTTCCTGAACCCGTGGTAAAACAGAAAATAACAGAATTTCAAATGTTTACTGTAAAACACTATGAGCCACATCTGAATACTTATGCTATTACTAGCTAGACCACGTCAAATGACGCCGCGCATAAGGTCGACGAATTTTCGTAAAAGATTAGCCGTTCCGCGAGGTTTCTCTCAGTAATATCTCGGCATCAGGAGCAGTTACAGACCTGTGTGATAACTTGTTTGATTTGTAATTGCGAGTTCTGCAATATTGAAGCGATAGCAGTCAATACACTTTGAGTGAACCATAGTGAAAAGTTAGTTGTGAGCTGGGACTAGTTTGGAAATGTCGCTTCATATGGAGAGAAAATATATCGGAGCCCCTCATTAATTACTTCAATTATCATAGATCCTAAACAAAAATAAAACATTCAAGCCAACGTAATAGTATTAAATTTAGTTCTAGTATTAAATTTAAATAGTTATGTACCGGTATGGATTTTATAAAAATTGTGAAAATTGTAAATTTAAATTTATTATTATTATTGCGTAGTAGACATAACCCGAATTGTATTATATACCTCTTAATTTCAATTCAGGAATCCGCCCCTGGGCACGAGTTCTACTCTTTTACGATGAGCTAAATTTTTCCTGTTTAAATTATAATTTTGTTACAATTGTTAGCAAAATAAATAAATAAATAAATAAATAAATAAATAAATAAATAAAGTGAGTAAGTGAGTGAGTGAGTAAGTAAATAAGTGAATGAATGAATCAATGAATCAATTAATAAATAAATGATGAATCAATGAATGAATCAATGAATAAATAAATGAATGAATCAATTAATAAATAAGTGAATGAATGAATAAATAAATAAATCAATTAATAAATAAATGAATGAATCAATGAATAAATAAATAAATGAATCAATGAATAAATAAATGAATGAATCAATGAATAAATAAATGAATCAATGAATAAGTAAGTAAGGAAATAAATGAATAAATAAATAAATAAATGAGTGAATGAATAAATGAAATAAATAAATAAATTAATAAATAAATGATGAATCAATGAATAAATAAATGAATGAATCAATGAATAAATAAGTGAATGAATAAATAAATAAATCAATAAATAAATGAATCAATGAATAAATAAATGAATGAATCAATGAATGAATGAATTAGTGAATAAGTAAATAAATGAATCAATGAAGAAATAAATGAATGAATCAATGAATAAATAAATGACTGAACCAATGAATAAATAAGTTAGTAAATAAATGAATGAATAAATAAATAAATAAATGAGTGAATGCATAAATGAATAGATGAAGAAATAGATAAATAAATGAATAAATCAATAAATAAGTGAATAAATAAATGAATAGATGAAGAAATAGATAAATAAATGAATAAATAAGTAAATAAATGAATAAATAAATAAATGAGTGAATGAGTAAGTAAGTAAATAAGCAAGTAGTTAAGTAAATAAATAAATAAATAAAATTCCCGAAACTTTGCGACGTATTAGACGTGTCGATACAGCGCAGAACTTCTTTTAAACAGCATTAGGCCTATTATTTCTATACAGCACACTTACGGTCAGAATACCCGTGCATTGGATTTGGAATTCTGATAATATAGTAGCCTACATCTATCCTGTATGTATAATATTGCTCAATAAATCCATGTATCTATCCTGTTATTACAGGCTGATATCTTTAAAATTTCTTACTTCTAGTCAGCCTTCACGGTCGGCAACTTCTCCGTCTCTATTTTGCAGCGTATAGCCTATACGATTTATTGCAGGCGTTCCGTACTTTGCACACTGTTGAAAGTCGCTTGGTTTGCTTAAAGCGAGAGGAGAAAACACACCTCAACAAGAAAGTTTGCAAGTTTTCCAACAAAAATTCACAGCCCCTGCGGTACTTGAGTGGTGGAGTGTGGTTTCATCATTTGCGGCGTTAACCTGAATGATATTTGATGAGGGTTTTATCCGGGCTTCTCTGCTAAGTTCACAAATTCAATTCCACTCGGGCTATACATTTCATTTTACCTTCACCCCTACTCCGTTTCATAGCATAAGCTTATTACGACAATAAAAGAGTGCCGTAGAGTTATTTGAATCCATATAATTACGTGAAACTTTTTTGCTGTTCGTCACTGTTAATGTGAGCATGGTTGGAATTTTAAGGATGTATGGGATTTGAAATAAAAGTTTGGTATTTCTTTTCATTTCTGTCTTTATTTATTTATTTATAATTTTGCTAATAATTGTAACATTATAGTACATTATGCAACGATCCTATAATGGTAGTAATTAAGACGCAAGTATGTTTATTTTTTTATTTTATTGGGTTATTTTACGACGCTATATCAACATCTAGGTTATTTAGCGTCTGAATGATATGAAGGTGATAATGCCGGTGAAATGAGTCCGGGGTCCAGCACCGAAAGTTACCCAGCATTTGCTCGTATTGGGTGGAGGGAAAACCCCGGAAAACCCCCAACCAGGTAACTTGCCCCGAACGGGATTCGAACCCGGGCCACTGGTTTTGCAGCCAGACGCGCTGACCGTTACTCCACAGGTGTGGACGAGTATGTTTATGAAACGAGCGCAAGCGAGTTTCATAATTTTCATACGAGCGTCTTAATTACCATTATAGGCAAGTTTCATACGACTTTTTATGCTCGACCATATTTCTAACTTGAAATTATTCAAAAGTAGATCATGTTATGGTTATGTAAGTGAGTAGCGAACTGACCTGAATTGTGAGATGTGCGCAGACGCGAAAGTATTGATTTTTTTCCGAGGCCGAATGCCATTGACCTTGATATAACGTAGAGAATAAGACGAACATTAGTCTTGATATAACCTGGAAATTGATTTAGAATTGAAAAACGAGATGACAAACTGAATTTATTTGAATATTATTTACAATTAACGCTAATTATTATAGTAACAGAACATAACCTTCTGCGACAGTATTGGATTTCCAGCCTCCGTGACTTTTCGCTAATTGTCTTTCGATTGCATATCCGAGAATAATCGGTACTTGCGGTTTTGTAATGGCACAAACGTGATTTGTCATTGGCTGAACACCTGAAAATTAATGAATAGGTGTACTTTAATGAGGTGCATTAAAGGGCTACTACCAGGTGTATAATTACTACATTTCGGCATGGTCGAGCGTAAAATATAATAGATGCAGAAAAACTTTAGCTCGCCCCTGAAAGAGTAGAACTCGTGCTCAGGGGCGGATTCCTGAATTGAAATTAATAATTATACAATACAATTTGTCTTATGTGTACTATGCAATTATAGTATATAAATTTAAATTTGCAATTTTTCAATTTTTATAAAATTCATACATAACTTTTTAAATTTAATACTAGAACTATTAGAATTGACAAGATTAGGATATTTAAATATAAATTTGTTATATATACTTGGGCCTAAATTACTACTATGATTAAATACTGTAACAGTGTTGCATTTTGGTTCAAACAATCTTAAAGAATTCATACCTTTTGTTTCATAACTGTGAGAATACAATTCAAAATTATTTCGATTTTTATGTATGAATTTTATTAATACAATATAATAAATTTGTCCTACGTTAAGTAGCCTACATTAAAGTCTAAAAACAAATGTTGAGATGGAAAATCAATAGGTTTATGAAGACATATTTTAATTATTTTCTTCTGTAATAAATAAAGTGGATTAAAATTGGATTTAAATGAGCTACCCCATCCTATAATTCCATACATAATTACCGATTGAAATAAAGTTAAATATATTGTACGTAATAAACTTATTGACAAGTAATTCCTCAATAAAACAAAATAATATACTATTTTACGTAATTTATTACAAAGGTAAGTAATGTGTTGGTTCCATTTTAAATGATTATCGAAAATTATGCCTAAATACTTAACTTCAGAGGACTCTTTAATAATAATCGGACATTTACACTGTATAAGACAACAATCACAATTATGGAATTTAATACTTAATATAGATGTAGGAGGTTTGTTACATTTTTCAGATAATGAGAATGGAATAATTATGGTTTTATTTTCGTTGATAGAAAGATAATTTATGTCAAACCATTTATATGCATCCTGCATTTATACAGTGTTACTATAAATGATCTTTCCGATTACAAACTTGAATAACTATCGTTAGGAGACACTTCGAAACATTGTATTGGTATCAATGGAAAGAGAAACTCAAATATTTTTTGTTATTCATTCGGTTAAATTTCATGTGTTACTTTTAAATCAGCAAAAATTAGAGAACATGAAATTGGTATCAACAGAAACAGGAACTCCAACAGTTCTTAATTTTTTTCACTGGAAAACATGAAACAGAAAGAGAAACATTTGGTTCACAACCATAAGTAAGTCACATGTGCTCAATGTCAGCTTCTTGTGTCACACGACACACATCAAGTCTGTAGTCAATTTCCTGCCATACACGCTGTAGCATTGGACCATCCACCAGTGCAATGGCCTCTGTGATGCGGACACGAAGATCCTCAATGGTAGGTGGTAATGGTGGCTGATACATTGTTGTTTAATAAAACCCAACAGAAAAAAAAATCACAAGGAGTGAAGTCGGGAGAACGTGGAGGCCAATGCATGTTTTTGGGGGATGTTTAATTCTCTACTAGATTTTACGGTGGATTTCTGTGGACTTCGTGTGAAACTCTCTCTCACACGCTCCACATTTGCCTCACTTACTGATGGACGACCGGTTGACTTCCACTTACAGACACATTCCCTCGTTTTGAAGTCAGCGTAATGGTGACTGATGCATTGTTGTTTTATAAAAACCCACAGAAAAAAATCACAAGGAGTGAGGTCTGGGGAACGTGGAGGTCAATGCATTGTTTTTTGGGGATGTTTAATTCTCTACTGGCTTTTGCGGTGGATTTCTGTTTACTTCGTGTAAAAACTCTCTCTCACACGCTCCACATTTGCCTCACTTACTGATGGACGACCGGTTGACTTCCACTTATAGACGCATTCACTCGTTTAGAAGTCAGCGTAATGGTGACTGATACACTTGTTGTTTTATAAAACACCACAGAAAAAAATCACAAGAAGTGAGGTCGGGGGAACGTGGAGGCCAATGCATTGTTTTTTTTGGGGGGATGTTTAATTCTCTACTGGATTTTACGGTAGATTTCTGTGGACTTCGTGTGAAACTCTCTCTCACACGCTCCACATTTGCCTCACTTACTGATGGACGACCGGTTGACTTCCACTTACAGATGCATCCCCTCGTTTTGGAGTCAGCGTACCACTTACGGATGCTGGGCCCACTGGGTGGATCAACACCAACTTTTCTTCTAAAACTGCGTTGTACAGTGACAACAGACTGGGATATGTGAAAATCTAGCACACAAACTGCCCTCCTGTCTTCGTTTGCAGCCATTTATCTGTTATATCGTCTCCTAGCAAAGAAATTAATAAATATGCGACAGGTTCACCAACATAACAAAAAATATTTGAGTTTCTCTTTCCATTGATACCAATATCATGTTTCTAAGTGTCGCGTAACGATAGTTATTCAAGTTTGTAATCGGAAAGATCATTTAGCAACACTGTATTTAACAAGGCGGAGCCTTCTCGTTAACTACTTCATAATGGCTTCCTCATTCCAGGAGGCCTAGTCTCCAGACAACAATGAAATTATTGATAATAATCGAAACGGTACACATAAATATGACGCCAATGAGTTGTTTGAAAATTATGAATAATAAAAAGAATTGGTTCCATTTGAAAACTACTACCACATTTAAATGCTTTAGAATAGAGTATGTTACATTAAGCATTTCTGCCTTTGTACTCCCAGCGTTTACTAATCACTCCCATTTGTGTACAAATAATAACATGCTATTAAATTAAAATTAAGTTTAATATATCGTTAAGCGTTTACACTTTACTTTTGTTTCATGTGAATCTTTCAGGATGCACATAACTAGACAGTGGATGCGGGATGACTTATCGTTGAATGTAGGTGCACATTTACTATATGTTACATTTTTTTTCATCCAGACCATTGGCTCAACAGGGTTTGTATGTATTTATTCACACTGCAATGGGTATATGCCCGGTGGCAGTGGTAACTAATTACACTCAATAAAGGCAATAATAAACTTATTAATTAAAAATACAATTAATAAAATACCAATAATTAATACTAACAATAATATATAATAATAGTAATAATAATAATAATAATAATAATAATAATAATAATAATAATAATAATAATAATAATAGGGAATATCCTAAAATAAATGAAGCACGATCACCTAAAATAACATTTGAAATAAATCTAATTTGTATCTTAAAACTAAGATCGAACTAAAACCCACGAGTATGATATGTTCATATCTGCACAAGTACCTTTCAAATTACACTCATTTCGCTGTCAACTCACTCACTGCACTGGAACTACGACACATTTCACTGATTCTATCCTGATTTCACTAACACTTCAAAAACATTTCACTGTTCAAATACTTTGCACTGCCACTATAAACTATAAAGCTTCACTGACAGGAACACGTTTCACTTACACAGCACACTTCACTGACACAACACACTTCACTGACACAACATAATTCTTCACTGATACAACACTTCAATAACAACATATCATTTACACACTTTAAATACTGTGTATAATTACCGTCTATTAGTAAAGTACTTAAGCCTATTTTTAAATACATTTTTGGTTGTTGTTTAGTAAGTCTGCAGGTAAAGCATTCCAGTCCCTGATAGTACGATTGAGAAAAGAAAACTTTCCAGTGTCCGTCCTCTGTCTTCTTTCCCTCAATTTATATGAGTGGTCGTTCCTTGAAGAGTAATTTGGCGGCTGCAACCTATTTTTTATTTCTCTCCAGGCAGGCTCACCTCTGTATGTATTGAACAGTGTGCATAATCGAATTCGCGTTCTCCTGTCCGTGAGTGTGTCCCATTTTAATGGTGAATTTTTCCGACAACACTTGGGAGCCCGTTTTTGAATCTTTTCCAGTGTCTTAATATGTTCTAATCTGTAAGGATCCCAACATGCAGCACCATATTCCATTACTGGACGTACCAGTGATTTATATGCAATCTCTTTGGATTTATCAGAGCCTTTCCTTAGTACCCTCATCACAAACGTAAACAGACGACGTCAACATGCTACTGTATCTCCGTACAGTCAGAAGGAAAACAAAAATAACGTACTGTAGTACTGTAGTACATACCTTGCAAGTTCAGTCCTCGTCATCATTGATAGAATTACCAGCGTTGCAGTAAGTTGTCGAAGATGAATTGTCTTCGCCTATCGCTTAAATCAGGGATGTCGAACAGTGCTCTCGAGCTGTGAAATGAAGAGCTTTCACTCCTCCCTTACCGTGCAACGGTTGAACACAGGTAGCAGGCAGTCCGGGAGAATGAACGTAAACAAAAGCGAAACTACTAAAGCGGCAACTGGTATTTTGATAACTTTTATACATCTTACTAATTTATTAGGAGCTCATTTTAGATTTGCACTTGATGAACCCGAACAAAGAATGTAGGCCTACATGAGGATGGATTTAATTTAATTTATTGGGTTATTTTACGACGCTGTATCAACATCTAGGTTATTTAGCTTCTGAATGAAATGAAGGTGATAATGCCGGTGAAATGAGTCCGGGGTCCAGCACCAAAAGTTACCCAGCATTTGCTCATATTGGGTTGAGGGAAAACACCGGAAAAAACCTCAACCAGGTAACTTGCCCCGACCGGGATTCGAACCCGGGCCACCTGGTTTCGCGGCCAGACGCGCTGACCGTTACTCCACAGGTGTGGACATGAGGATGGATGTTGATGATGATAATGATAATAATAATAATAATAATAAAAATAATAATAATAATAATAATAATAATAATAATAATAATAATAATAATAATATCAAGTTTAAAGTCTTAACTTAGTGTTTACGTGTTGTAGCGATGCAACTTCAAGTTCAGAAATATAAACAGCTTTAATGTAATCAAATTAATAAAATTTAGCTTGACTTGAAATTTGTTCAAAGTTTTTGTTACAGATTCAAAAATATCTTCTCCTCGAGTTCGATCCTTTAGTGAAATGACATCTATAAGATCTCCATGAACATAGAAATCTGAATCGAGATCTCGTACCTTTGAATATAGCTAGCTGCGCCGAATCTTTGCATTTGTAACAAGAAAAAATTGTCATTCTTGCTATCAGTTGTTCCTGCAAGTTATCTCCCATTTCTGATATGCGCTCTGCAACAGTATTGCGAGAAAAACTTACAGATTTAAAATTATTAACGTATTCCGGACATATCTCTTTTGCAACAGCTATGAGACAGCCTTTCACAAATTCTCCGTCAGTAAATAGCTTTGAAGCCGTTGCAATAATTTCACAAATTTTGTAACTAGCATGAACCAAACTTGTTATACTAACACCGGATGATGATGGAAGGTTTTCTGAATTAAATCTTGATTTTAATTCCTCTACATCCTTTTCACGATTGGAACCGGATACCTTTTCTGGTCCGTAAGCTTCTGCGTGTGTTAAATTAATAGTACATTATGCAACGAGCCTATAATGATAGTAATTAAGAATCGAGTATGGATATTTATGAAACGAGCGCAAGCGAGTTTCATAATTTTTAATACGAGCTTCTTAATTACCATTATGGGCGAGTTTCATACGACTTTTTATGCTCGACCATATTTCTAACTTGAAATTACCGGTATTCAGATGTATACATTTTATTTGTATCTGACAAGATCGGAAGTGACCTTGTTCTAGGTCGTGAATTGTGAGATGTGCGCAGACGCGAAAGTATTGATTTTTTCCGAGGAACAATAATGTCATTGACCTTGACGTAGTCCCGTTAAACTTGATAATATTATAACCTTGATTATTGAATTCGACATTGAAAAACGAGATGACAAATTGAATTTATTTGAATATTATTTACAATTAACGTTAATTATTATAGTAACAGAACATAACCTTCTGCGACAGTATTGGATTTCCAGCCTCCGTGACTTTTCGCTAATTCTCTTTCGATTGCATATCCTAGAATAATCGATACTTGCGGTTTTATAACGGTACAAAGCTGACTTGTCATTGGCTGAACACATGTAAGCTGAGTTATCATTGGATGAAGACCTGTACTTTAATGAGTAGGTGTACTTTAATGTCATGCATTAAAGGTCTGCTACCGGGTGTATAATTAGTACATTTCGGCATGGTCGAGTATAAAATACCTTTTAATATTATTATGGTTTAGTTATCCCAAGTTCTTTTCTACATATTAAGCAATGTGCCGTCCCGTCCTTTAAGATAAATAAATATTTATCTGTCCTCTCACTATTGAATCGTCTTTCCACATCCATAACAGCCGCCAGAGTTGATAAACACACTGCGTACAGAACACTGCTACAGCGAACTGACTGACTGTCGTTTCAGCTCAGCTACGGTAGGAAACAGTATTAATCGTTTCAAAGTTTGAGAGCGCTGTTCAACATCCCTGGCTTAAACAGTTTTTGTATCGAGAGAATTTCTGAAGAAAACCTCTAAAATAATAATAATAATAATAATAATAATAATAATAATAATAATAATGACTTATTTTAGCTGGCAGAGTTAAGGCCGTAAGGCCTTCTCTTCCACTCAACCAGCAAAAAGTGTATATACATATGCATGAACTTACAAAGAATTCAACAATTTGATTTAGATGAGAGTTACATGTATACAAGAGTTATTTACGAATTAAACAACAAAGTACTATGAACTATTAATTAAACACTGAAATAAACTGTGTAGCAGAATTAAGCTAAACTACATGGAATGTTAATATATTTAAAATAATATTAGATAATAGAAAGAGATTATTATGAGACAATTAAAATACAGCACAATCAGGATGATGTCTAAAGAATGAAGTAACAATGTAGTCAGTGATAGTTTAAATCAGTATGATTGGAGTGAAATGCTAATAAGGTTATCTTTTAAGCTGTTCTTAAAGGTGTTTGTTGTCTTGCAGCCCCTAATACTTTGTGACAAGGAATTCCATTGACGCGAGGTGGATATTGTAAAAGATGATGAATAACAAGATGTTCTATGAAGAGGTATACTTAGCGTGCCACAGATAAGTGATCTGGTATTTACGTCGTGGTTAGAGTATAGATAAGAGAAACGAGACGAAAGGTAATTTGGTGTTGAAGTGTGCAGAATTCGAAAGAGTAAAGACAAAGAGTGTAAAGTTCTACGTTCTTTAAGTCGGAGCCACGAGAGACTTGCGAAGGACGGTGATATGTGATCATACCGTCGGATGTTGCACACGTATCTGACGCACATATTCTGAGCTCGCTGTAACTTGACTGACAGTTCAGAACTTACTGGGGATCACTCACTCAGAAAATGGGGATCACTCAATTTCTTTAGAGGAATATTTGTACTGAGCATCATGTTGCATGTGTCGTTAGACCCGCACAACTAAATGATGATGATGATGATGATAATGATGATGATGATGATGATGGTTCCTCAGATTTCATTTCAACACATTTCCTGTGCGATGTACTGTTGCAATGTTTCTCTATAGCCTGAGGTGTTCCGGTTTTTATTTCAATTTTACATACATTACACACGATATTGTCTTCGTTAATACATAAAATGTGACTCTCATACTTCTTAATTGCATTTCGTATCTCTGAGCGAATTTAACGTTTTGACTTCTACATTATGAATGGATCAGCACAACACTATTCAACGCGTACTAAATACTTGAGCAGGATAACACAACTGCACACATTGTGTTATAAACGGACCGGGATTCCTTCGTTGTGTACGCTGCTGTACTCGCCAACACAACAACTTCATTTTTCCTTAAGTCATCCCTAGACTTCGGATTTTTAGGCTCGAATAGGATAGGTTGCAACAACTTTATATACAAATCCCTAAATGTATGCAACACTAGAAACTCTGGTGCGGAGATATTGCCTAAAACTATGTGCATTAGAGGAAGTATGTTTCAGCTTACACTAAACAAGTCTGAAAATCCGCACTCATCCCACATCCACTGTCTGCATATAACCCATTAAAATATAAAAACAAATAAGGACAGATCTGAAAACTAATAACGAAATTATTTTCTTAAATTCGTTTAAAAACAAAGGCCACAATGATTTTGAAAGGATTAAAACAATGGAGAAAATCCATGATGCCATAGAGAATCGAACTTGCGATCTTCCGGCTTTACAGTGTTACATCTTGCGACACTACCGCGCTCTCTTTTCTTGAATATATTGGATTAAAAATATTTAACATCTTTGCCTATTAAATGCTTGCAGTATTACCTTCCATAATAAAACGTTTTTTTACTATGTCGTATGCTTTTTCTATATCAACAAATAATCATTTTTTTTTTTTGCTTTTTTCTTCCTTTACATTTCTCGAAAATATACTTCAACCTAATTAAGTGATGTGTACAGTTTCCTTCTATAGGAAAACACATTGTCCTTGTAGAATGGTGTATAATCAATATATAAAATATTTTCATGGTGTTAATTGCGTGTACAGGCTGTAACAGAATAATTGTTCCTAATTTTCTGATGTCATAGCATGAAATTAAACATTTTTTTTCCTACTAAATAATGTCCGGAAATGCTTCATTTTCAAGTGATATTGGTATGAAAGACTCTCAACTTGGAAGGTAACTAGTACTTTATTTACTTTCTATGGTGTTACAGCAACTATTTTTTTAATCTAATACCAGATATTAAAAAAATGGTATTGACAAACTATAGGAATTGTTCAAAATTGCGACTACCCTTGCTGACACACAAAGTATAACGCCGTGTGATTGAACGACGAATCCTTGGAAATAGTTCACACCTGTAGAATAACAGCTAGCGAGTCTGGCCGCGAAATCAGGTGGCCTGTGTTCGAATCCCGGTCGGGGCAAGTTATCTGGTTGAGGTTTTTTCTGGGGTTCTCACTCAATCCAATATGAGCAAATACTGGGTAACTATCGGTGCAGGACCCCGGACTCATTTCACCGGCATTATCACCTTCATCTCATTCAGACGCTAAATAACCTAAGATTTTGATAGAGCGTCGTAAAATAACCTACTAAACAATCTTTCGAAATATTTGTGGTCTGTTACGAAGATCGTCATACACAAGAATAGTTCTAGCAACTAGTTCTTCTGCTGTGTATGTATGTTTAATAAACAATTGATTTAATATGACCCTAAACACAAAAATCAACTGGAGTCATGTCTGGGGAACGTGCCGGCCAAGCAACTGACCTGCACTCCCTATCCAACTATTCGGAAAATGAATATTTAAATAATTTCTACAATTTAAACCGAAATGTACGGGTGTACCGTCGTGTAGAAAGCTCATATTTGTCCGAATATTAATCGGAACATCTTCAAGTAGCTCCGGAAGCATTACCACAAAAAAACATAAATATGTTCTTTAAATCGGGCAACATAAGATATGACATGTCTGTATACCGATGCATTTTAATACCATGAAATTAAATAAAAATCTGACAGACGATATTTCGTGACATACAACAACATAAGTACTAACTTCAATTATTATTTCCATGGTAACAAGAACAGCTGAAACATAAATGTAGCCGTAATATGAGTGATGAGGTCTATCTTTTATACGAAGCATTTTCGGACACTACTTTATTAAGAACAATGTTTATTTTCATGTCCTCTGTCACATCAGACAATTAGGAACAGTTATTCTGTTACACTCTGTATATGCTTTTGTAATTAGAATAGGATTTTAGAGCAAGACGAACTATTAAAATTTAATCTAAAAGGCATAACAACGCTAATCTTAACTTCTCTTAAGGGAATCGATCCCGGGCTCTCTGGATTTATAGCCAGACATTCTCGTACTTGCGCTACTGCAGTGTGAAGATTGGCTTAATATTTGTGTGTCACAGATATATGGAATGAGGGGAATTACAAGTCACGCTAACCTTGATAAATGTTAGGCTGCGAAGACTCTGTGAATATATGAGCTTTTTTCATCTCGAAGGAAAACATTAAGAGTGAATAAAGGTTCTTTGAAGTAAGGAAGGGAAGTGGGGTCCGTCTCCTGCAACACTGGGTGTTCCGAAACTTCCGTCTTGGAGTACACCTTTCCTTCAACTACATGTAAGTTACAATTTTTATTTTCTTCGTCTATGAATAACTTCCGTAGTTTAAAAGGAACTTTAAATAAAGAATTACAATTACAATTATCATCTTATCGTCTATGAATGGCCTCTGTAGTTTAAAAGAAACGTTAAATAAAGAATTACAATTACAATTATCATCTTATCGTCTATGAATGGCCTCTGTAGTTTAAAAGAAACGTTAAATAAAGAATTACAATTACAATTATCATCTTATCGTCTATGAATAGCCTCTGTAGTTTAAAAGGAACGCTAAATAAAGAATTACAATTACAATTATCATCTTAACGTCTATGAATAGCCTCTGTAGTATAAAAGGAACGTTAAATAAAGAATTACAATTACAATTATCATCTTATCGTCTGTGAATAGCCTCTGTAGTTTAAAAAAACGTTAAATAAAGAATTGCAATTACAATTATCATCTCATCGTCTATGAATAGCCTCTGTAGTTTAAAATGAACTTTAAATAAAGAATTACAATTACAATTATTATTTTATTGTGTATGAATACCCTCTGTAGTTTAAAAGGAACGTTAAGTAAAGAATTACAATTGTAATTATCATCTTAACGTCTATGAATACCCTCTGTAGTTTAAAAGGAACGTTAAATAAAGAATTACAATTATCATCTTATCATCTATGAATAGCCTCTGTAGTTTAAAAGGAACGTTAAATAAAGAATTACACTTACAATTATCATCTTATCGTCTATGAATAGCCTCTGTAGTTTAAAAGGAACGTTAAATAAAGAATTACAATAACAATTATCATCTTATCGTCTATGAATAGCCTCTGTAGTTTAAAAGGAACGTTAAATAAAGAATTACAATTACAATTATCATCTTATCGTCTATGAATAGCCTCTGTAGTTTAAAAGGTACGTTAAATAAAGAATTACAATTACAATTATCACCTTATCGTCTGTGAGTAGCCTCTGTAGTTTAAAAGGAACGTTAAATAAAGAATTACAATTACAATTATCATCTTATCGTCTATGAATAGCCTCTGTAGTTTAAAAGGAACGTTAAGTAAAGAATTACAATTACAATTATCACCTTATCGTCTGTGAATAGCCTCTGTAGTTTAAAAGGAACGTTAAGTAAAGAATTACAGTTACAATTATCATCTTATCGTCTATGAATAGCCTCTGTAGTTTAAAAGGAACGTTAAATAAAGAATTACAATTACAATTATCATCTTATCGTCTATGAATAGCCTCTGTAGTTTAAAAGGAATGTTAAATAAAGAATTACAATTACAATTATCATCTTATCGTCTATGAATAGCCTCTGTAGTTTAAAAGGAACGTTAAATAAAGAATTACAATTACAATTATCATCTTATCGTCTATGAATAGCTTCCATAGTTTAAAAGGAACGTTAAATAAAGAATTAGTTACATGTTCACATTAATTGGATACACCCTGTAGAGTGACGCCTGCTCCTGGCGGAGTAGCAGTAGAGGGCCTTTTATCCAGTCAAAACAGTATCCAGCGCTGAGCCCAGGAATTGAAAAGGCGCGTCGTGCGGGTCGCATCTGCTCCTTGCTTGCATAATGAACGCTAAGTGAGAACCTCCATCTCGCTGGTCGTAATGAGGAACTGGGAAACATTTATTTTCGTAGACGAGGACTCTGCTGGTTTATGACGTCATCAATTGAGGCCGTGGCCAATATTGTCGATATATCGTTACAATCGATTTTTACAGTATCGAACATCAACAGAATCAATGAAAATATACCCTACTTACTATTATATCATATTGATTATAAACATTAAAAGTGTAACTGACGTCAGGAAGATGACACATGCTTTTTAATTTCAGTTTTATCGAATTGCCTAAAGTCTAGCAAATATTGACCAATCAGAATACAGGATACATGTTGACCTAGGACAAGATGAAATACTACAGCTTACATTCTTGACGTCGTATGTGATTGTGCACTCGGGAGTTGATGATAATGGCGCTGATGATCATAAATATTATAACATGTGAAGATTATGGTGTGTTCGGAATTATTGTGATTCCAATTGTTATGATATTATGATGATAATGATGCTGGTAGAGATTATGATGATGGTAGCGATTGTATAGTTGATGATAGTGATTGTGATGATAGTGACTTTGCTGATGATAGTTATTGAGATGATTATGAGCGTGCTGATGGTAGTGATGATGATGTTGATGATAGTTATAACGTTGTTAGTGTTTGTGATGATGATGATGATGGTGATTGTGATGATGATGATGGTGATTGTGATGATGATAGTGTTTGTGATGACAGTGATTGTGATTGTAGTGATTCTGATGATTGTGATAATGTTGATGATAGGTCTAATGATTGTGCTGTTGATAGTGATTGTGGTAATGTGGTGTAGTGATCATGATGTTTGTAATGATGATAGTGGCTTTACTGATGATAGTAACTGTGATGATGATAGTGATTGTGATGATTATGTCAATGTTAATGATAGTGATTGTAATGATTATGATGATGTTGATGTTAGTGATTGCGATCATTATGATGATGTGGTAATAATGATTGTGATGATTGTAATGATGTGACAGTAGTGATTGTGGTGATTGTAATAATGTTGAGGATAGTGATTGTCATGGTCATAATGATTTGGCACTATTGATTGTGATGATTGTAGAGATGTAATAGTGATTGTGATGATAGTGATTGTGATTATTGTAATGATGTGGAAATAGTGGTTGTAATGATAGTGATTGTGATGATTGTAATGATATTGATAATGATTGTGATGATAGTATTAATGTGGCAATAGTGATTGTAATGATAGTGATTGTGATGATTGTAATGATGATAATGATTGTGATGATTGTATT
This sequence comes from Periplaneta americana, assembly GCF_040183065.1. Taxonomy (NCBI): domain Eukaryota; kingdom Metazoa; phylum Arthropoda; class Insecta; order Blattodea; family Blattidae; genus Periplaneta; species Periplaneta americana. The sequence goes on along the minus strand of NC_091118.1, from coordinate 12,184,081 downwards.
GATGTGGCAATAGTGATCGTAATGATAGTGATTGTGATGATTGTAATGATGATGATAATGATTGTGATGATTGTATTGATGTGGCAATAATGATTGTAATGATAGTGATTGTGATGATTGTAATGATGATGATAATGATTGTGATGATTGTATTGATGATTGTAATGATGATGATTATGATTGTGATGATTGTATTGATGTGGCCAATAGTGATTGTGATGATAGTGATTGTAATGATTGTAATGATGATAATGATTGTGATGATTGTATTGATCTGGCCAATAGTGATTGTGATGATAGTAATTGTGATGATTGTAATGATGATGATAATGATTGTGATGATTGTATTGATGTGGCGAATAGTGATTGTGATGATAGTGATTGTGATGATTGTAATGATGTAATAGTGATTGTGATGATAGTAATGATGTGGCAATAGTGATTGTGATGATTGTAATGATTATGATAGTGATTGTGATGATTGTAATGATGATGATAGTGATTGTGATGATTGTAATGATGTGGCAATAGTGATTGTGATGATAATAATTGTGATGATTGTATTGATGTGGCAAAAGTGATTATGATGATAGTGATTGTGATGATAATAATTTGATGTGGCAAGATTGTGATGATAATAATAGTGATTGTGATGATAATAATTTGATGTGGCAAGATTGTGATGATAATAATAGTGATTGTGATGATAATAATTTGATGTGGCAAAAGTGATTATGATGATAGTGATTGTGATGATTGTAATGATTATGATGATAATGATTGTTACGATTCTGGCAATTAAGTTAATTGTGATTAAAGTAGTGATTGTGATAGTGGTGATAAGTATGATATTGATGATGGTTAATGTGATTTGAATGAGGTTGATAATATTGTGATAATGATTGTAAATCCCACGTATAGTTTTTTATGATTTATATTATTGGCGCATTCCAAAGCGAAGAAGTCGCTAGTCGTTTGTGTTCTGGGCGCTAAATTTGACTTCTGACTAGTCCATTACGTTTAACAAGGCTCTTCGTCACACTTGGTTGCACACTGCGAAAACACAGAAATCTGATCAAAGATTCCGCGAGAGCTCGTTACCACTGGAGGAATGATGCAATTTGCTACAGCTGTATCGAGTGTCTTTTGTCTGCTATAACAAACAAGCTCAAAGCCTCCTGCTGTAGCCTCGGGCGTGATCTGGGCCCCTTGTTGGCAGGAAATGGGATTTACTTGCAGATTAAACTACATCGTTTACACTAGCGAGCTCTGGTGAGTCAATATTGCAACAGCGAACCTAGTTTCCTGTGTTGTCTTTGTGTGGCTTTTATTTGCTAATTATACTAAGTGTACAGAAATAAATATTACGATACTGTACTGTAAAATGTTGACGCAAACGTACGCTTACAGAGCTCATGAAACAAAAAAGAAACAAACAAAAAAAAAAAAACAATCGTGGTAGACTGTATTGAAAACACAGTCGTAAGCTTTATGAAGAAATTCACTCACGTTTAGTAGTGATTTTATTAATAACAAGTCGCCAAGTATGTCGGTTGCTATAGAAACTATCGTGCTCTATCATTCGCTATCCGTTGCTTATATGCTCACTCCCATTTGCTCTGCATATGCTTCGACATTGTGGATTTACTCTCTTCACTCAATTTCATCAGCGAATTTTTCCAATTTATCTGGTATATTAATGATTGTTGCTCGATTGAGATTGTAGCCTGGTTCTTCACAAATCGTTTGACACCACTGTGAACGTTCTGTCGCTTCGCATTCTCGAGTTACACTGCCTCGAATACGTCGCAACCTGCCATTTCGTGTCTCAACTTCCCCTTTCTCGCGTATCGCTCGATGCCATCACCAGCTTCAGCTAGTGATCACGAAGGATACACTGATCCTTTGTCTGTCGATTGCCGTTTACTTCGTTGGAATATGTCGTGTAGTTTAGAAGTTATAGGCGCGACAAAACTCGTCTGTGTCGGTCGACTTTTTGGGATGGCACCATAATACTAGACCGATCATTGTACATTATCTTGCTAAAAAGTGAACCTTGTTGGATTTGTATTGCTGGTAGTATGAGCATGTAATACAGGCGCTTTGATATCCTGTTATAGATGTATAGAAAAATAGATAAATAAATGAATAAATAAATAAATAAATAAATAAATAAATAAATAAGTAAGTAATAAATATATAAATAAATACATAAGTAAATAAGTAAGTAAATAAGTAAACAAGTAAGCAAACAAGTAAACAAAAATAAATAAATAAATAAATAAATAAGTACTAAATATATAAATAAATACATACGTAAATAAGTAAGTAAATAAGTAAACAAGTAAATAAACTAGTAAGCAAAAATAAATAAATAAATAAATAACTACGTAAGTAAATAAATAAATAATAAATATATAAGTAAATACATGAGTAAATAAGTAAGTAAATAAGAACACAAGTAAGTAAACAAGTAAATAAATAAACAAAAAAATAAATAAATAAAAAATATGTAGTAAATATATAAATAAATACACACGTAAATAAGTAAGTAAATAAGTAAACAAGTAAATAAACTAGTAAGCAAAAATAAATAAATAAATAAATAAATGAATAAGTACGTAAGTAAATAAATAATAAATATATAAATAAATACATAAGTAAATAAGTAAGTAAATAAGTACACAAGTAAGTAAACAAGTAAGTAAATAAATAAACAAAAAAATAAATAAATAAATAAGTCGGTAAGTAAATAAATAAGTAATAAATATATAAATAAATACATGAGTAAATAAGTAAACAAGTAAGTAAACAAACAAAGAAATAAATAAACAAATAAATCAACATATAGATAAATCAATCAATTAGTAAGTAAATAATTAAATAAGTGAATAAATAAATATATAAATAAATCAATAAGTAAGTAAATAAGTGAATAAATAAATAAATCAATAAATCAATATATATATATATAAATAAATCAATAAATAAGTAAGTAAATAAATAAATAAATAAATTAAATAAATAAATAAATAAGTAAATAAATAAATTAAATTAGTAAATAAAATAGATAAATAAATAGTAAATAAATAAATATGCAAAGAAAGGGACACTTTCTTTCCATAGTGACTCCCATCCAATAATAAATGTAATAAATCATTTTAGTGGAAATATTTTCAACGCCGGCAACACTCAGCACATTATATATATATATATATATATATATATATATATAAAGGGTGTAATTGATATAAACTGCCAAAAAATGCTGGTAGTAGAGCATAAATAACCGAAGAAAAAATTCAAATAACCTAATGTTTTTCTGTAATAATTGTCAAGATTTTTTTTTTCAGAAAAAAACGTGTTTTGTGACTCTTACGTTTTTGAAAAAGAGAATAGTCATTATTTACTTCGCCCGGTACGTCAGCTGGAACAGTCACTTGTTTCTCTTTTGTGTATTGGTATATGTTGGGCGCAATATAATTGGCAATGACATTTACGTTCAGTCGAAATGTAAACAAATAATAAACTACTATCAATCTTAAAAACATTATAAGTCTTTAAAGTTCACTAAACATGTTATTCAGTTGACCGATGTGTATTGTTTATATAATTTTAGCAGTTTATTTCGTTTACACCCTGTATAAAAGTGACAACTTTTTGGTGTCGTTTTCCTATATTTAAACCTTCATTACTTCCACAATAGTCTACATGGTGTAAATCGCCTAAAACAATTTATTAAATCTAACGAAATAATTATAATACAGATATAGACCTAATTATTAAGAAAAACATCATAGCGCTCTTGCAGCAAAAGTTTAAGTCCTAGGTGAAAATTAGATCATATTTCAGTTATAATTTTTGTACAAATTCGTTTGAAACAGTCGCCATATTTATTGCAGAAACAAATATAGTCCTATTCATTGGCGAAAAATTGAGTCTTCTGATACAATATTACATCTAGAGTTTTCCTGTGAATTCCATTAGGGAAATTGCACATAGGAATCAGTATGGAACATTTTGATACACACGTTATATGCAGGAATATTTTAAAGAACTGAGCGAGATCCTAGGCCTATTACATAACGCTTATGTTAGGGCCTTGGATACTATCAAATTTATTAAGCATAAAAAGAAGAGTTGATTAAATTAGCGAGTTAGTTCAGAAAATCCTTTCAACTTTCCGAAATTTACTGTTTTTATATATTGTAGACATATTTCATTTGTTCATATTTAATACGCTATAACAATGCAACTTTTGAAGACTTTCGAAATTCTACATAATAATAATAATAATAATAATAATAATAATAATAATAATAATAATAATAATAATAATACATATGCCCAGCTTAGAAATGTTCACAAAACAAATGTATTCATTTTTCGAAAAATGAAATAGTTCCTATAATTTTTGTAAGATGGTGGTTGTAGTAACACTGGTATTTAATCCAGTTTTTGTAATCTAGTTCTGTTCTGTATTTCAGGATCTGAAATGCAGATTCTACCATTAACTTTGTCGTCCGTCCTTCTTCGGTAAGTACACATCATCTGGTCTACACATATAATTACAAATATATATAATTTGAACTGATAATGGAAATTACGGGAAAACGGCTGAACGGATTTTAATGAATGACCCTTCATTTTGAAGCTTGGCATCCAAGGATATGCAGAAAAATAGTAGTTTTCAGTGAAATGTCAATTTTCCCACATAATTTTCCTATTTTCCAAAATCCATCTGTCGTCAGTTTTGAGAACTAATAGCTTTTCAGAGTTAAACAAAACAATAAAATAAACATTATCAAGGAGGCCATGCCTCCAAGTTTGCCAACAGATTCTCTGACATCATAATGCCAATAGGTCGATCTTCATTTGTGTAATTTACTGAGAATTTCAAAACTTATTACGAAGGTTATATTATTATGAACTAGCCGTACCCGTGCGCTCCGCTGCACCTGTTAGAAATAAATATAAAGTAATTACATAATTAAAATAGGACGTTTGATCCAGGGAACAACTTTTACAACAGCGCAAGATAATCTGCTTCGCTCATTACCCAATTTTTTTGCATTGCATTTATTGCATATATTTTATGTATTTTAACACGATTCAATTGAGCATAGTTAAAATTTGAATTATAAAATAATGGATTGCTAAGCTAACGTACTATTACTGCATACTAAATCAATACACTCTCGTTGTTCGTTAATTCTCTGAGATTAAAATGAGTGTACATAAATATTATTTTAAGAAATACAGAAAACGAATGTACAAAATAGCCTATCAAATTTTCTGTGCATAAGAAGCTATTTTAATCTTACCTGTCCTCGATTTACTGAGACGTTACTGTAATAACATTATAGCATTATGTCCATCTAGAGAAACTACACTTTCCAATGATGAATTAATAATTAATTATGCAAATCGGTTAATTTAGCTTCTGATATTACTTCATACAAACACAGAAACATTCTCTGTAGGCTATGTTTAATAGCTTTCGATTGTTGATGTCCAAGACCCCTGTTTCGATTGTTGTTGTCTAAGGCCCCTTATAGACGAAGTCATTTGTTCTTAATTCATTGCACCGTCTTAGATGGCGTTATTTTAATTTTAAAACTCATTTATCTCATTAAATATCAGTCCTATAAAAATTTTGTCAAGAATATAACTTATTGGAAATCATTTTTAAGGAAACTTTTGTTATGTAACATTTTTCACAAAAACCAATAATAAGCGAGATATTTCGATTAATTTAATTCAGGTCCCCTTATAATCCCCCTTTTAAATAAAGTATTTTGAATGCCATATAGCCTAAAATCTAAGTTACAACGAACTTAATTTATATTCCAATTTTCATATAAATCGGTTCAGCCATTATCGCGTGAAAAGGTAACAAACATACAGACAGACAGACATACAAACAAAAATTTCAAAAATGCGATTTTCGGTTTCAGGGTACTTAATTATATATGTTAGGACCAATTATTTTTGGAAAATCGAAAATTACCAGAAAAATTTCGGCTACAGATTTATTATTATTAGTATATATATATATATATATATATATATATATATATATATATATCTCACTGCCATTAAATATATGAAAAAACCCACATCACTTGACTAATAACTATAAAAATATTTCATTTTTAATAACAATATTGTTACCTTACGTAAGTTTTATAGTTTTCAGTAACAATATATATATATATATATATATATATATAGCTGTTACTCAGTAAATTATAGAAATAAAGATCTAATTTAAAATATTATTTCTCTGCGTCTACTTATATAAAACGTCAAAAGGTTTCACTTTCATATCATCAATATAGTATTAATGCATGTAATTAGTGGCAAATAGGTCTACTCATATAATATTGCATTAACTATAATAATATTTAATATTTAATGGTAATAATCTCATCAAACATTCTTAAGTTTTGTAGTTCTCAATATCCAATACACAGCTGTACTCGGAAAACTACAGACCAGAGAATCACACCTGTAAATTATTTCTATACGCCATCTGAACTCTAAATATGCCAGCAATCCTGCAGTTCATGGCCTTCGTGTAATATTGTTTATTGTAGTGTGTGTTTTGTTTTATTCTGAAAAGTCATATTTTTCAAAACTGACGACAAATGGATTTTGGAAAATAGCAAAATGGTGTAGGAAAATTGACATTCCACTGAAAACTACTATTTTTCTGAAAAACTTTGGGTTCCAAGCTTCAAAATGGGGGGGTCATTTATTAAAATCCGTTCAGGCGTTTTCCCGTAAATTCCATTACCATTTCCAATTATATATATAGATAGTTATAAATGAAGTGGTGAGAGTCTTTTTCAGATATTAATGGCGGTGCGGTGTAGATATTTATTTTGTGATTCTCTTGCCAACATTCCGAAATTACCTGAAATAGCTGTCAAATTAATAAAAAATGGCTGATCGTCTTGACATTGTTACTTGCGTTTTCGCATTGAAACTCAAAGAAATATACATAAATATGTTGAACAAAAAGCATTTGGCATAAAATCCATTCACAGGGAAGTATAAAATCGTCTTTTTGAAGGTAGTGTTCTCTTTACTGAAGGCATGGTACAAGATGAGGGGCCGTTAGTATTTTGACACCCCCTGTTTCTGCAAAGCTGTCGACTCTGTTATCCTGCAGAATCGATTGGGGCCCTCGACAAATGTAAACTAACTCCATCTTCCCAGAACTCACTAATTAAACTGTGTTAATACGGTAGACTTCCAATACCCACTCATAGGCAACTTATAACTAGATATATAACGCATACACACAACCCACGTACATGTAAATCCACTTAAACACCCAACAACCATATCGCATTGCATTTAATACTGTAAATACCTTCGCATACACATCCAATCTCAGTTACATATAGATTAGGAGGTGTTAAAAAGACGTCTAATATTTTGAGAAAAAGTAGTATTCATGACACAATTAATACAAGAGGGTGGAAGCGCATTATCTAGCGAAATTTATAAACTTGTACTTGCTATTTGGGAAAAGGAAATTGTACCAGAACAATGGAATGGGTCCATAATCGTACCTATTTTTAAGAAGGGGGACAAGACTACTGTAGTAACTTTTGAGGAATATCAGTTTTGTTGACGTCGTACAAAATTTTGTCGAATATCCTTTTGAGTACATTAACTCCATATGTAGTTGAAATTATTGGGGATCCTCAGTGTGGTTTTAGGCGTAATAGATCGACTATTGATAAGATTTTTTGTATTCGATAGATATTGGAGAGAAAATTAGAGTATAAGGGTACAGTACATCAGTTATTCATAGATTTCAAAAAGGCATATGACTCGGTTAAGAGAGAAGTTTTATATAATATTCTTATTGAATTTGGTATTCCCAAGAAACTAGTTCGATTAATTAAAATGTGTCTTAGTGAAACTTTCAGCAGAGTCCGTATAGGTCAGTTTCTATCTGATGCTTTTCCAATTCACTGTGGGCTAAAGCAAGGAGATGCACTATCACCTTTACTTTTTAACTTCGCTCTAGAATATGCCATTAGGAAAGTCCAGGATAACAGAGAGGGTTTGGAATTGAACGGGTTACATCAGCTGCTTGTCTATGCGGATGACGTGAATATGTTAGGAGAAAAACGACAATCGATTAGGGAAAACGCGGAAATTCTACTTGAAGCAAGTAAAGCGATAGGGTTGGAAGTAAACACCGAAAAGACTAAGTATATGATTATGTCTCGTGATCAGAATATTGTACGAAATGGAAATATAAAAATTGGAGATTTATCCTTCGAAGAGGTGAAAAAATTCAAATATCTTGGAGCAACAGTAACAAATATAAAACACACACGGGAGGAAATTAAACGCAGAATAAATATGGGAAATGCCTGTTATTATTCGGTTGAGAAGCTTTTATCATACAGTCTGCTGTGAAAAAATCTGAAAGTTAGAATTTATAAAACAGTTATATCACCGGTTGTTCTGTATGGCTGTGAAACCTGGACTCTCATTTTGAGAAAGGAACATAAGTTAAGGGTGTTTGAGAACAAGGTGCTTAGGAAAATATTTGGGGCTAAGAAGGATGAAGTTACAGGAGAATGGAGAAAGTTACACAACACAGAACTGCACGCATTGTATTCTTCACCTGACATAATTAGGAACATTAAATCCAGACGTTTGAGATGGGCAGAACATGTAGCACGTATGGGCGAATCCAGAATTGCATATAGAGTGTTAGTTGGGAGGTCGGAGGGAAAAAGACCTTTGGGGAGGCCGAGACGTAGATAGGAAGATAATATTAAAATGGTTTTGAGGGAGGTGGGATATGATGATAGAGACTGGATTAATCTTGCTCAGGATAGGGACCAATGGCGGGCTTATGTGAGGGCGGCAGTGAACCTCCGGGTTCCTTAAAAGCCACTAAGTAAGTAAGTAGTATTCATGAAAACATTGAAAATTTCTAAAAACCTGGGTCCTAAAATAAGTATTTCCTAAGAAACAAGTACCGTGAAATTTTTATTGTAAAACAGCATATCTTCTAACATGAGCTCTTTGCTCGTTTCTTATTGGATGTGTCATGTGAGCCTGTTTACTCTTTTGTTTACTGCATTGCAATGAGAACGATGCAAAGAGCTCTTATTAGAAGATATATTGCTGTTACAATGCTAATTTAATAGGAATTGCTTTTTCAACAGTAATTTTTATTTAGTAGGTTATTTTACGACGCTTTATCAGCACCTTAGGTTACTTAGCGTCTGAATGAGATGAAGGTGATAATGCCGGTGAAATGAGTCCGGGGTCCAACACCGAAAGTTACCCAGCATTTGTTCATATTCGTTTTCTACATGGGAAAATTCCAACCCGGCATTTGCCTAAGTAACTGTGGAAAACCACAGTCAAGTTGTTCGGTCCGGGAATCGAACCATGGACCTCCCGTATGCGAGTCCATGCGGAATGCATGAGCGACCTCGCTCGGTTGCATACATAAATACATACATACATACATACATACATACATACATACATACATACATACATACGTACCTACATACATACATACATACATACATACATACATACATACATACATACATACATACATACGTACGTATTTACACAGGAAGGAAATGACGTGAAACAGAAAAGACTCCAGGAAATAGAAAGATCGTGGGAAACGTTAAATGAAAGAAGATAGATTTGAGATGGGAGTGCGATGCTAAAAAGTTGGTAGTACGTAGTTGGCATTACGCCGTGTCCGGTTGCTAGGCGACGTTGTGTGCTTTTTTTTTTTTATTTTTTTTTTCTCACATTTATTAATATTTGAATAAATTACACATATGACAACTAACTGCATACAAATGCTATCATGTACAAAAATAGAGGCTAGACAAGAGACATTTTAAAATTATCTAGAACATCATATCATATGAACATGAAGGTAAACCAAACATGACATCAAACCATATGAACAGAAAACATGCAATATAAAAAAATAGCATTACTTGTTGTAGCACCTTCTTTCATAACACACATATACCTTATGTTATATTATTCGTAACTCACATCATGCTGTTTTATATGCACTGTAGTATTTTACTTCACTTTAACTAAATTCCTCGAATTACATCACACTAAGCTTGGTAAATAATACATCAACAATTCATTATTGTTTCATCAACAGATACACATAACATTATACTCACAATGCATTATCTCAATCTGGCACAATATTTAACATCACAATATTAATCTGATTACTTCTAATGCAATATATCATATTAATTGAAATGCAGCCATATTATTTCATTCACATTATTTTAGCTGCCTCACACTTCATTACAGAATATTAAACTAAAAGACCTCACCTTATGGTACACCGAAATAGAAAGAACTTAATTCATTACAAATTATTATCTTATAACATCACATTAATTTCAATTCTTTACATGACACAAGGTCATCATCATTACCCTACTGTTATCACAATACATTAGAACGAGTTATCGTAAGGTTGCTTTCCTTTCTGATCCTATTACATTGCTATAAATACAAAACAGTCACTTTTATCCTATTTCATCTTATTCAACTCTAATTACCGTACATTAAATCACAGCCTACAAATAAGTCAACTTATTTTTAACCTAAATACTAATTATACACCATAATTTCACATCATTTTGAAGTAAGTATAGCAAATAATTTTAAATATTAGCACAAAAATTACCAACCTATATTATCATTAATATATTACAATATCTCAATTCACGGTATCCTAATATATCACATTTATCACTTCATATAATTCCTATCACATCATATTAACAAATATATCACTTAATATCAGATGAAACTAGTTACACCACATTCAATTGTATCATTATTGAACGCTTTTTTTTTTAATACACATGATTATCCCTCTATTTTCTCAATATTTACATAATGCTAAATTAAAAGGAAAGAGCGATACATACTCAATGATACTGAGTAGTGCACAGTCCATTTAATCAGTCTCATGTCACAATTGTTTTAAGATATTATACTGTATAGAATATTAAGAGTTAGTAAGCCAAACCAATATAATTGTACAACATAATGTTTGCTACCTGACCCATGAATTTTCTTTTCATCTTATTATCTATTCAATTCTAATAGTCTGAGTTCTTTTAGTATTTGGGATGACTTATCGTTCTTCGTTTCCAGTTTGGCAGCCTCTTCTTTCAACATATGTAAGAATTCTTCGATTTTGTGTAGGGGCTTTGTCAACTGGTAGTGCAGGAAACCTGAAGCAAGCCATACAGTTACAAATTTGTTTTGTTTTGTTGGTGGGTCTAATACCAATAATGTTTGGAAACAATCATGTATTTGCGAATCTGGCCATATTTTTACTAGTAAGAATTTTGCTGCTTCCCATATGGTTTTCGCAGCACCACAGTTTGTGACACGATGTTTCAGTGTGACCAAACACCCACATTTTTTGCAGGCAGGAGAATCTGTTAAATTATGACGATGTCTCTTTTCTTCAGTTGGTATAATCTGGTTGAGATAGCAATACACTGTTGTCTTCCATGCAGTCGGGATGTTCGCCATATGCATATTGCGCCATATATTCCCCCATCTTTGGTTTGGCAACTTTTCCACAATACGTGGAATTTGCATATTTTTCTTCATGAGGTAAGTGTAGATAATCTTTGTGTTTTGATTCTTGTCATTCGTGGCTATTGTTGGGAAATATGACTCTATTGCTTCCCAAATTATTTTCAGCGACTGCGGTAAGATGGTTGTTTTACTGCATAGTAGTGGAATGTGTTTTTGCCAGAATTTGTTGTCCATGGGGTCGCTTTCATCTTGTTTCGCACGAAGAATATTCCGTGTCAAAAGAGCCTGACTTTTTTCTTTAATTGCAGTCAGCTGTAAACCTCCTTTCGTTTTTGGTAGATGTAGTTGTGTTTTCGGAAGCTTGTAAAAATATCCTTTCCAAACATAGAATCTTATTGCTCGGTCTAGCACTGTGGAGTATTTTGTCGGAAGAGGCAAAATCTGTGCTACATACCACAATTTGGACAGGCAAAATACGTTTATATGCCATATCCTCTCAAAGAGATTGAGGGTTCTGTGTATATGCTGAAATATGGACGCTCGAGTTTTTGCAGATGTAATGGACCAATTGATGTCAACCATTTCTTTGAAGGATGCACATACTGTTATTCCTAAAATCTTTGCTTCTCTTTTTATAGGGATATGATTTACGGTGTGTGTAGCAGGCCAATTACCTAATGGTACTAATGATGACCTTTGTACATTTATTTGTGCACAGGATGCATTACTATATGTTTGTAGAATCTGTGGTAATTTTGTACACTCTTCTTCATTTTGGAGAAGGATTGCAACATCGTCTGCATATACCCTGATCGTGAACATGGAGCATGTGGCTCGTCCAGTTTGTAAAATGTTATGTGACATTCTAATAAGTGGTTCTATACCAATAGCGAACAGGCACATTGACAACGGGCAACCTTGTCGTACTGATGATGCAATAGAAATACGTTTCGTAAAGAAACCGTTCACTTGAATTTTGGAGTCAGCACTATCATATAAGCTTCTTACAACATTAACAATTTTGTCTGGTATACAGAAGTGTTTCATAACACGTTGCAGATAGAGATGGTTCATTCTATCAAAGGCCTTATTAAAGTCTATTGATAACAGTGCTGCTTTTTCATCCGGGAATTCTTCATAATGTAAAATTGTATCACGAATGGTGACAAGGTTATGAATTATTGATTTGTCCGGTACACTGCAAGTTTGGCCTATTTCAAAAATATCTCGAAAGGTTGGTTTTAATCTGTTCGCTAGTATCTTCATAAATAACTTATAGTCTGTGTTCAAGAGCGTGATTGGACGATAGTCCGACACTGTACGTGGCTGTGTAACTTTCGGGAGAAGTATTACAATCCCATCACTGAAACCCTCAACTACAATCCCACTATCAAAAATGTAATTGAACAATTCAACTAATGTGTCTTTAATTAAAGTCCAGTGTATTTTGTACAGTTGATATGTAAGTCCATCAGGTCCAGGGGCAGTATTCTTGGGTGCAGTTTCTATTGCCATGAGAATTTCTTCTTCTGTAATTGGTAACTGAAGATCGCTTTGCTGCTGCAAATTCAAGTGTCTGTTCACATGCTTGAGTAAAGTGTCTGTTTCGGTTACAGAGGTGGGAGATGCAGAATAAAGAGATTTGAAGAAAGTTTCAACTTCTTTAATATAGTCTGAGTTAGATGTTAATTCTGTTCCTTCCGTTGGAGGTGGGATATATGTTTAGTCCTAGCGTTGCGTTTTTCCTTTACAAGATGGTATAGGGCACATCTTTCATCTTCGCTTACTGTTGGCGTTCTCGCACGTATCTTTACACCGTCCATGAATTTTTGTTGAAGAGCACAAATAGTCGATTTAATGTTTAAAATTTCTTGCCACCTGTCTGTTGTGCATCATACAATTCGTTTAAAAGCTGATAGTAAAAGTTCAATGTTTCCCTATTTTCTGCGGCTCGAATGATACCTGCTTGTTGAAAATAGGCTTTTATTCCAGGTTTTATAATATTTAACCACTTTTGCAGGTTGTTGAGTTTAGAGTTGTTGGCTCTGATTGTTAATTTTTCAAAATGTTGAGAAAATTGTTCACTGATTTCAGGAATATATAGTAAGGTATTGTTCAGTTTCCAAAAGCTCTTACCATACAGGGGAAGAGGAATATCAGTCTTGAGTGAAAGGAGGACACAGTCATGGTCAGAAAATGGCGTGGGAAATACTTGTATACGGTAGACATATTTACTGTGTTTTCTGGTGATATAGAATCGATCTAATCTAGATGCTCCATTTTGTCGGCGAAACGTATATTCTACTCTATTACCATGGAGAAGCTCCCAAGTATCTACTAATTGTAGGTCTTGTGTCATATTAGTCAAAACTGGAGATGGGTTATACTGCCCCGTTTGATCTTTCGCGTGAAGCACACAGTTCCAGTCCCCACCTATCAGTAGACAGTCATATCTGTGGCGAAGGAAGAAAGGGAGTTCCTTACTTAGAAAATTTTCTCGTTCTTGGCGATGATTGGTTCCAGAAGGAAGATATACATTGAGCACCTGAATGTTGTTAACCTTCATGGATATCACTCGTCCGCTTGGATGTTTTTCAATGGCATCTATTGCAAGTCCACAACGATAAATAACTGCCGTACCACGATTTTCATCACCAGTATTAACAACGTAATCGTATTGCGGTCCTATGAAATCAAAGTTTTCTGTATTCACTTCCTGCAATAGTAGCATATCTATACTGTTTTGTTTTATGAATGCATTTAGTAACGACTGTTTATTTTTGCTTTGTAAACAATTTATATTTAGTGTCGCATAATTTCGTAGTAGCACCATATATTGAAGTATATAAAGTAGTGCAAGTATTGACTTGCAGTACGATATGGATATTCCTGTCTGCATATTCTACGTCCAAAAATATTTATGATTCACAGTCGGTAAGGAAGTCTCCAGTTCTATTGGTTTTATCTTCCTTAGGAAGAGATTTTCCATCAGCACCGTCCTTTTTACTGCCCTCTTTGGTACGACCGTAGATTGCGTAGGGGTGAGGTCTTGGACTATTCTTGATCTTATTGCTAGGATACGTGTTTGTTGTGTTCTTTTCGCTGGCGCTGCTACCAGGAACCGCCCCATCATCGCGACTTCTTAGACGTGGGTCCCGTGCACACTCATGTTGCACCATAGGTTTAAGTTTCTTAGGTGGTGTTTCAGTAGGTTGCCCTAATTTTTGGTTTTCTTCGCGATCAATTGTGGATTCTCCAAGATCCAAAGGTGTTTTTATTCCAGATGAAGTATTTGTTATTTCCATGTCATCATCGATAACTGTAAGTTGTTCCTTATCCTGTGCGACCTCAGCTGCATCATTTGCTGTGGTGTCCATAATATTTTGTTCATCTTCGGTAGTCACTGTTTTTATGGCCTCAGTCTCTGATGCGGTGTCAGTTTCTTCTTCTACAGGTGCTTCACGTTCCGTGGGACGTTCCATCGTTTGCATATCACGTGGCGCCTCACGTTGCTGTATGACTGTTCCCGAAACAATGTCACTTAATAACAGTTGTCGTTGTTTGACATTAACCTTCATAGTGGTTTTCCTCTGAGGGCAGTCTTCTTTCTTATGATTGGGTTCATGGCACACATAGCATAAAATCGGTTGTCCCACATACGTGATGTGTGCGTTATATCCCGCAATAGATATCGATCCTGGAATATGCTTCTTAATTTCCATTTTTACCGCACGAACGCCATTGTTAACTGGGAAAGGATAAGCTGTGCTCCACTGTTCTTGTCTCACTGAATGAACTACACCATACGTATTTAACGCTGTTTGAATTAATGAACTCGGCACCTCCGGGGGTAAATTAAACACTCGGACAGTTACGAAAGGAACATCTGCCTTGCTTACTTTCACTTGTGTTTGTTCACCATTATTATATTTGAAATCTGTTGTACCTTCATGTTTGTGTATTAGTTTTTCATATATCGTGGGCGATATCACTTTTATATATAATGATTTTTCTTGTGTATTTAATTGCAACATATCTACCTGTTCCGTGGTTAAGTTGAGAGTTTGTTGTATCCAAAGATGTACATCCATTGCCATAGGACGAGTAGCACTACCGTCAAATTGTACTTTAATTGTATTAAGTCGTCGAATTGTAGCCATGTTTGGTTTTCCTGTTGTCACTTTTCTCAAATATGAAGAAAAGACACACGCGAAAGTATTCGTAAGAATGTAAACACCGCACGAAAATACTTCGGTTTAATACAACACTTATAGTATGCACACACTCCGCGTACACGAACTCACTAGATAACCGCTCCCGTAACCTCGACCGTACTCTGCCGTGGTTGAAGCGAGACTCCTCAAACACGTTGCAAGGAGAAATAAGGGGTCGGAAAAAAAAAAGACAGCAGAGAATGTGACAGGATGAAGAGAAACATGGAATTTGACAGGTTTTGCCTTCTTTCTGCTCCCTTACAGCTAATTTCTTGCTCTAACACAACCCAGCTTTTCCTTACTGCCAACTGTGCTCATAAAGCACCAGCCGATGCAATTCTGTAAATGGGAGGACATTACGCCACGAGCGGGTGTACAAAATTGTACAAAGGCATGTAAATTGATGCCCACAGGAGCAAGCGCGCGCTTTAGAGCCCAGGAGAGCCTGAGCGCTTTACAGCGGAAAGGAAAGAGACAGACGAAAGAGGTGGTATATGCCGCTTGGTCGAGCTATATTCAGGGATGGCCAGCACTGATTCAATAGATAAAGGGAAGAGAACTTATTAAAACTGTATCCATGGTAATTTTTATATTTGCCTGAGAAGTATAAGTGCATTATAAGAATATAAGTTTTAATTTTAATGCTCATTTTTCACAAGTTTGATTTTTTTTATTCAAAAGAATTATTTTCTCAACTTCTCGTATAGAAAAGTGAAATTTTCAGGTATAGGCCTATTTATTTAGTAGCCTTACAGAATATGTATTACTGAAGATAGTGTATTGAAAAGTTTGAAAATATTCGCATGGAAATTGTTTGTAAGGAAATGAATTAACAAAGCAACTACTGTTACATCATAAGCAAAAGATACGTGCCCGTGTGTTGTAAAAATGTCAGCTCTATAGCTTCAGCTGATTTTGAGAAAATAATTTAATATTCTGATGATAGGAAGTTGCTCACAAATATCACCTTAAAAGCATAATGCGGTAAGAGTTTTGTTATATAATATTAGTTACACTTAAAACAGAAACAGCACCTAGGTAACTTTGCTTTGTACTGTAATATTGTTTTGATTAGTTTATGGATTACTTTTGTAAGGCTAAAGATACCACCAATATAAATTCCAACTTATCATGTCATACTCAATCTCTTTCTTTGGAATATCACTTTCTTTATGAATGATGTGTTTCATCCACTTAATACAGTGTAATATTATACTACTATGGAATTTAAGTGAATATTCCTTCTTAACTTTCTATTATGTTATTAAGATTTAAAACACAAGTGCAATATTAAGAAATCAGTGTTAGTACTTTTGTTTTACAGACAATATAGATAATATTAAACAGAAAGAAGCCATATAAAAATAACGACATAAAATTTCACGTTCCGTTTGAAGTTTGTGCACCACTGTTTTCTTAATCCAACAGGTTGCTTATTCACATACACAACCCTTCCTCTTTCCATACTTTGCGCTTGATGCCCGCGCACGACTTCAAGGTCAGAAAAATGCGTAGGAAATTACGATTAATATAAACCATTATTTGTATATCGGTAACCATCGACAACGGAATGAAATGTTAATATATATTTTTTGTTCGTCATATTTCTAGGAATCATATCTGAAAAGGAATATAATATGTTCTGTAACGACACGGTTCTGCAGTTCTTCACAGAGTTTCGAACTCATGTCCTTGCTAGCGATAACTGAAGTACCTATCGTTCTGGCAGCTATTCGTCTGTATGTGAAATATGATATGTGCTCTCAACCTATTGGCACGAAACAGGGTCATTGCTTGCATCCGCAGTTTCCTAGCAACCATCTTCGCTAGAGTGCTGTATCAGCGATATCACGGCCCTCTGCAAGTTGGATATGATCGAGCCATATCGTCCATATATCTTGGTTGCAGTCTCGAGTGCTGGCGATGTAAAATCTCACAAGATCCTGTACTTGGTCAGTTCTTACGAGTATGTGGAATTTTTATATTATGAGTTGAAATCTAGAAGCAGAAAAGATGTCTTACAAAGTAATGCCAACGAATATGAAAACATTAACTTATTGCAAACAGATAAAATTCTCTTTTACTCTCTACATCAACTGAATAACGTGATTGTATGATTACAATCTTGTGTTTTTATTTTCGTTTCCATGGAGATATTATATTTGTATGATTGCAATGAAGCAAATCCACATGTCGGGAACAAACTTATCTTGTCCTTTAGATTTCGTTTCCTTAGCAACATGATTTATAGGTCAGTTTCTGTCAGATGCGTTTCCAATTCACTGTGGGCTAAAGCAAGGAGATGCACTACCACCTTTACTTTTTAACTTTGCTCTAGAGTATGCCGTTAGGAAAGTCCAGGACAACAGAGAGGGTTTGGAATTGAACGGGTTACATCAGCTGCTTGTCTATGCGGATGACGTGAATATGTTAGGAGAAAATCCACACACGATTAGGGAAAACACGGGAATTTTACTGGAAGCAAGTAAAGAGATAGGTTTAGAAGTAAATCCCGAAAAGACAAAGTATATGATTATATCTCGTGACGAGAATATTGTACGAAATGGAAATATAAAAATTGGAAATTTATATTTTGAAGAGGTGGGGAAGTTCAAATATCTTGGAGCAACAGTAACAAATATAAATGATACTCGGGAGGAAATTAAACACAGAATAAATATGGGAAATGCCTGTTATTATTCGGTTGAGAAGCTTTTGTCATCTAGTCTGCATCCAAAAAAATCTGAAAGTTAGAATTTATAAAACCGTTATATTACCGGTTGTTCTGTGAGGTTATATGGTTGCATGGCTGTTCTATATGGTTAAGGGTGTTTGAGAATAAGGTTCTTAGGAAAATATTTGGGGCTAAGAGGGATGAAGTTATAGGAGAATGGAGTAAGTTGCACAACACAGAACTGCACGCATTGTATTCTTCACCTGACATAATTAGGAACATTAAATCCAGACGTTTGAGATGGGCAGGGCATGTAGCACGTATGGGCGAATCCAGAAATGTATATAGAGTGTTAGTTGGAAGGCCGGAGGGAAAAAGACCTTTAGGGAGGCCGAGCCGTAGATGGGAAGATAATATTAAAATGGATTTGAGGGAGGTGGGGTATGATGATAGAGACTGGCTTAATCTTGCACAGGATAGGGACCGATGGCGGGCTTATGTGAGGGCGGCAATGAACCTTCGGGTTCCTTAAAAGCCATTTGTAAGTAAGTAAGTATTATTATTATTATTATTATTATTATTATTATTATTATTATTATTGTTGTCATTCTATATTATTTTGTCGTAAAATATTTTTGTAATACCGGTAGACCTATTTTATTTGTCTCAAAGTTACCATAAAATTCAATGTTTATCATAAACAGCTGACTGACTGACTCACTGACGTGTGCATTTCAGTACTCATTATGGCCGGCAGAGCGTGATAGTTGTCACGAACGTCGATCATAATACACACCCTCTGAACGTTCGGTAGAAATTCAACGTATAGATGAATGCAATGTAACGTAACGCAAACTAACGTCGATCGTAGTCCCGGCCTTAGTAGTGTGACATGATTTTCGGACAGTCATTCATCATACACAATGCAAAAAATGGTCAAGGGTGAACAAGTCGTCTATACTTGGCTTCCGCTAAGATCCGTGAAAAGCGCCAGCTACCTCAGACATGTCTAACAGAGATGGAGGATTAACGCTTATAACATCTCAATGAGACTGAGAGATGAATATCACCAAGGCCATATGTTTTGTGTGTATATGTATAGCGTATAGTGTATAGTGTATAGTAGACTTCGGTGACAAACTCCTCCAAGAATTACAACATTCTAGAGAACAGGGGCTACTCAGAGATGGATATTTACCACAGTGAAATACGTTCTAAGGAGCAGGGCTACCAATACATATTCACAGTAGGAATTCCGTCCTACAGAGCACACCTACTCAATGAATATCGATCGTTCCTAAGTATTACGTCCCAACGCGTCATTTTCACGAAACGTCGCTAGAACCCTAGCAAGACCATCCTGACATTCACAACACTATATAGTTGGCGTTTATATAGTAATTTTAGGCTACGCGTAGAATACGTGAGAGATATAAATTATACAAATGTTGCGAATTTGTTGTTACATAGAGAGTATGTTTTTTTCATTCTTTACCTAGCTTGGAATTTTATCTACCTAATGACACTTAATTTAATGATCTCAGACTACACAAGCTGCTGTGAAAATGATTGCTATGTTTGGCTCAACATTTATATTTGTGAACGACTGTTTTCTAAACTACATTATTATTTAGATTAACTACATTATTATTGTGTTCACAAAATTGGACTGTGCACTCATAATATTTTGTTCTCGAAAATTTCTTGCAAAGCAGAAATATATAAAGAAGTTTATTTTACGAAAATATTTTCTAAAACAGATTTTTTTTTGTCTGCAAATGTACAGATACGAGGTATTACTTTTTAGCCGTCGATATGCAATATTGTTTTAATATCGTGTTTATAAGCCTATTATACAAAATATCGCATGCCTGAATCTCATACAGGTAACATTAAATATAAACTATACGACAATACACAAAATGTACAGTACGTAAGATGGCTGTCTAACGGAGGAATAAATCTTACATATAAAAGTCGTCCACACCTGTGGAGTAACGGTCAGCGCGTCTGGCTGCGAAACCAGGTGGCCCGGGTTCGAATCCTGGTCGGGGCAAGTTACCTGGTTGAGGTTTTTTCCGGGGTTTTCCCGCAACCCAATACGAGCAAATTCTGGGTAACTTTCGGTGCTGGACCCCGGACTCATTTCACCGGCATTATCACCTTCATATCATTCAGACGCTAAATAACCTAGATGTTGATACAGCGTCGTAAAATAACCCAATAAAAATATATATTGCGAAATATTGACCTACCAAAATTATGCAATGGAACAAGAATAATTTGTGTGAAAAAACTTTTGCAAGATATAATCGGAGTGATAGTATTAACTGACAAAACGAAAGATGTTTTTATCCATGACCATAACGAAAAACATGCCTTTACTAAATACTTTTGCGTTTGTAAAGTAGGCTTTTATTCAACATTACTTTATTCCACTAGTGAGATAAAGACTTTACCTCACAGTTTGAACTTTATCTCACAGTTCATTAGTATTTTCATAGTACCCGGGTACACACGTATACTTTTCCATTGAACTATTCAATTACTCAAGAAGTTAATATATTAGTTACTAGATGTCACTACCTCTACTTCTTTTGTAGGGCTCTGAGTTCTGCAGTCACAACTGGCACGATTTTTAAATCTCTCGTCATGGACCGCCTCGACTCCAGACGACGTCACTAGTTTCCCGAATTTTTCTCTAAGCTCCAGCAACAAGGCTGTACAAATCGTCTCGCGTTAGCTCCAAACTTAAAATGATAGTAGCAAACTTTATCTTTCTTCTGTTTGTAAAGTTTACTTCGTTGGGTATCGGATGACGACCCGCCGTTATTTCTCACCTATAGGTATGCCGCTCAATAATCTATTGAGTCTTTTGTTGATTGGTTCAGCAGAAGCGGCAATGATACGTGTTTTAATAGCGTCATACCTGCCCGTGGCTGGTGGGGATTTAATTAAATCAGCTATAATTGGAATAAACGTATGGTCAACGTTACTTACTATATATTGGAATTTTGCTTGATCTCGAGTAATCCCTGCGAAACTGAGAGCATTTTCCACTACTGCAAACCACAGATCTGGATCGTCCTTGTAGAATGTAGGAGGCTCCTCAATACGTTGTGTGTCACCACTACTAGTTGGTAAAGAACTTTGCTCTGTATCTTCGTGCGTGTTCATATCACGTCGGGGTCACCATTATTGTAGCTAGATCACAATATACTGAGTAAATGAAACTCAAGAACAGTTTTTATTTCTCGTCAGAAAAGATACAAAAAAATTCACAACAAAACCGTTGCCAAGGAGAGCTGAATTTCCATAGCCCACTCCGTTGTATCATGAACACAGACGTAGGCCAGGTGTGACTGCAGAACTCAGAGCCCTACACTTTATTACCATTTCTTAAATATGCATACACTCATTTATCTCATTAAATATCAGTCCTATCAAAATTTTTTAAAGAATAAAACTTATTGGAAATGATTTTTAAAGAAATGTTTGTTATGTAACATTTTTCACAAAAATGAATAATAAGTGAGATATTTTGATTTATTTAATTCAGGTCCCCTTATAACCCCTCTTTTAAATAAAGTATTTTGAATGCCATATAGCCTAAAATCTAAGTTACAACGAACTTAATTTATATTCCAATTTTCATATAAATCGGTTCAGCCATTATCGCGTGATCTAATTTAAAATTTAAAATATTATTTCTCTGCGTCTACTTATATAAAACCTCAAAAGGTTTCACTTTCATATCATCAATATAGTATTAATGTATGTAATTAGTGGCAAATAGGTCTACTCATATAATATTGCATTAACTATAATAATATTTAATATTTAATGGTAATAATCTCATCAAACATTCTTAAGTTTTGTAGTTCTCAATATCCAATACACAGCTGTACTCGGAAAACTACAGACCAGAGAATCACACCTGTAAATTATTTTTATACGCCATCTGAACTCTAAATATGCCAGCAATCCTGCAGATCATGGCCTTCGTGTAATATTGTTTATTGTAGTGTGTGTTTTGTTTTATTCTGAAAAGTCATATTTTTCAAAACTGACGACAAATGGATTTTGGAAAATAGCAAAATGGTGTAGGAAAATTGACACTCCACTGAAAACTTACTATTTTTCTGAAAAACTTTGGGTTCCAAAATAAATAAATATGTTGAACAAAAAGCATTTGGCATAAAATCCATTCACAGGGAAGTATAAAATCGTCTTTTTGAAGGCAGTGTTCTCTTTACTGAAGGCATGGTACAAGATGAGTGGCCGTCATTATTTTGACACCCCCTGTTTCTGCAAAGCTGTCGACTCTGTTATCCTGCAGAATCTATTGGGGCCCTCGACAAATGTAAACTAACTCCATCTTCCCAGAACTCACTAATTAAACTGTGTTAATACGCTAGACTTCCAATACCCACTCATAGGCAACTTATAACTAGATATATAACGCATACACACAACCCACGTACATGTAAATCCACTTAAACACCCAACAACCATATCGCATTGCATTTAATACTGTAAATACCTTCGCATACACATCCAATCTCAGTTACATATAGATTAGGAGGTGTTAAAAAGACGTCTAATATTTTGAGAAAAAGTAGTATTCATGACACAATTAATACAAGAGGGTGGAAGCGCATTATCTAGCGAAATTTATAAACTTGTACTTGCAATTTGGGAAAAGGAAATTGTACCAGAACAATGGAATGTGTCCATAATCGTACCTATTTTTAAGAAGGGGGACAAGACTACTGTAACTATAGTAACTTTGGAGGAATATCACTTTTGTTGACGTCGTACAAAATTTTGTCGAATATCCTTTTGAGTACATTAACTCCATATGTAGTTGAAATTATTGGGGATCCTCAGTGTGGTTTTAGGCGTAATAGATCGACTATTGATAAGATTTTTTGTATTCGATAGATATTGGAGAGAAAATTAGAGTATAAGGGTACAGTACATCAGTTATTCATAGATTTCAAAAAGGCATATGACTCGGTTAAGAGAGAAGTTTTATATAATATTCTTATTGAATTTGGTATTCCCAAGAAACTAGTTCGATTAATTAAAATGTGTCTTAGTGAAACTTACAGCAGAGTCCGTATAGGTCAGTTTCTATCTGATGCTTTTCCTATTCACTGTGGGCTAAAGCAAGGAGATGCACTATCACCTTTACTTTTTAACTTCGCTCTAGAATATGCCATTAGGAAAGTCCAGGATAACAGAGAGGGTTTGGAATTGAACGGGTTACATCAGCTGCTTGTCTATGCGGATGACGTGAATATGTTAGGAGAAAAACGACAATCGATTAGGGAAAACGCGGAAATTCTACTTGAAGCAAGTAAAGCGATAGGGTTGGAAGTAAACACCGAAAAGACTAAGTATATGATTATGTCTCGTGATCAGAATATTGTACGAAATGGAAATATAAAAATTGGAGATTTGTCCTTCGAAGAGGTGAAAAAATTCAAATATCTTGGAGCAACAGTAACAAATATAAAACACACACGGGAGGAAATTAAACGCAGAATAAATATTGGAAATGCCTGTTATTATTCGGTTGAGAAGCTTTTATCATCCAGTCTGCTGTGAAAAAATCTGAAAGTTAGAATTTATAAAACAGTTATATTACCGGTTGTTCTGTATGGCTGTGAAACCTGGACTCTCATTTTGAGAAATGAACATAAGTTAAGGGTGTTTGAGAACAAGGTGCTTAGGAAAATATTTGGGGCTAAGAAGGATGAAGTTACAGGAGAATGGAGAAAGTTACACAACGCAGAACTGCACGCATTGTATTCTTCGCCTGACACAATTAGGAACATTAAATCCAGACGTTTGAGATGGGCAGAACATGTAGCACGTATGGGCGAATCCAGAATTGCATATAGAGTGTTAATTGGGAGGTCGGAGGGAAAAAGACCTTTAGGGAGGCCGAGACGTAGATAGGAAGATAGTATTAAAATGGTTTTGATCGAGGTGGGATATGATGATAGAGACTGGATTAATCTTGCTCAGGATAGGGACCAATGGCGGGCTTATGTGAGGGCGGCAGTGAACCTCCGGGTTCCTTAAAAGCCACTAAGTAAGTAAGTAGTATTCATGAAAACATTGAAAATTTCTAAAAACCTGGGTCCTAAAATAAGTATTTCCTAAGAAACAAGTACCGTGAAATTTTTATTGTAAAACAGCATATCTTCTAACATGAGCTCTTTGCTCGTTTCTTATTGGATGTGTCATGTGAGCCTGTTTACTCTTTTGTTTACTGCATTGCAATGAGAACGATGCAAAGAGCTCTTATTAGAAGATATATTGCTGTTACAATGCTAATTTAATAGGAATTGCTTCTTCAACAATAATTTTTATTTAGTAGGTTATTTTACGACGCTTTATCAGCACCTTAGGTTACTTAGCGTCTGAATGAGATGAAGGTGATAATGCCGGTGAAATGAGTCCGGGATCCAACACCGAAAGTTACCCAGCATTTGTTCATATTCGTTTTCTACATGGGAAAATTCCAACCCGGCATTTGCCTAAGTAACTGTGGAAAACCACAGTCAAGTTGTTCGGTCCGGGAATCGAACCATGGACCTCCCGTATGCGAGTCCATGCGGAATGCATGAGCGACCTCGCTCGGTTGCATACATAAATACATAAATACATACATACATACATACGTACCTACATACATACATACATACATACATACATACATACATACATACATACATACATACATACATACATACATACATACATACATACATACGTACGTATTTACACAGGAAGGAAATGACGTGAAACAGAAAAGACTTCAGGAAATAGAAAGATCGTGGGAAACGTTAAATGAAAGAAGATAGATTTGAGATGGGAGTGCGATGCTAAAAAGTTGGTAGTATGTAGTTGGCATTACGCCGTGTCCGGTTGCTAGGCGACGTTGTGCGCTTCAACACGTTGCAAGGAGAAATAAGGGGTCGGAAAAAAAAAAAAGACAGCAGAGAATGTGACAGGATGAAGAGAAACATGGAATTTGACAGGTTTTGCCTTCTTTCTGCTCCCTTACAGCTAATTTCTTGCTCTAACACAACCCAGCTTTTCCTTACTGCCAACTGTGCTCATAAAGCACCAGCCGATGCAATTCTGTAAATGGGAGGACATTACGCCACGAGCGGGTGTACAAAATTGTACAAAGGCATGTAAATTGATGCCCACAGGAGCAAGCGCGCGCTTTAGAGCCCAGGAGAGCCTGAGCGCTTTACAGCGGAAAGGAAAGAGACAGACGAAAGAGGTGGTATATGCCGCTTGGTCGAGCTATATTCAGGGATGGCCAGCACTGATTCAATAGATAAAGGGAAGAGAACTTATTAAAACTGTATCCATGGTAATTTTTATATTTGCCTGAGAAGTATAAGTGCATTATAAGAATATAAGTTTTAATTTTAATGCTCATTTTTCACAAGTTTGATTTTTTTTATTCAAAAGAATTATTTTCTCAACTTCTCGTATAGAAAAGTGAAATTTTCAGGTATAGGCCTATTTATTTAGTAGCCTTACAGAATATGTATTACTGAAGATAGTGTATTGAAAAGTTTGAAAATATTCGCATGGAAATTGTTTGTAAGGAAATGAATTAACAAAGCAACTACTGTTACATCATAAGCAAAAGATACGTGCCCGTGTGTTGTAAAAATGTCAGCTCTATAGCTTCAGCTGATTTTGAGAAAATAATTTAATATTCTGATGATAGGAAGTTGCTCACAAATATCACCTTAAAAGCATAATGCGGTAAGAGTTTTGTTATATAATATTAGTTACACTTAAAACAGAAACAGCACCTAGGTAACTTTGCTTTGTACTGTAATATTGTTTTGATTAGTTTATGGATTACTTTTGTAAGGCTAAAGATACCACCAATATAAATTCCAACTTATCATGTCATACTCAATCTCTTTCTTTGGAATATCACTTTCTTTATGAATGATGTGTTTCATCCACTTAATACAGTGTAATATTATACTACTATGGAATTTAAGTGAATATTCCTTCTTAACTTTCTATTATGTTATTAAGATTTAAAACACAAGTGCAATATTAAGAAATCAGTGTTAGTACTTTTGTTTTACAGACAATATAGATAATATTAAACAGAAAGAAGCCATATAAAAATAACGACATAAAATTTCACGTTCCGTTTGAAGTTTGTGCACCACTGTTTTCTTAATCCAACAGGTTGCTTATTCACATACACAACCCTTCCTCTTTCCATACTTTGCGCTTGATGCCCGCGCACGACTTCAAGGTCAGAAAAATGCGTAGGAAATTACGATTAATATAAACCATTATTTGTATATCGGTAACCATCGACAACGGAATGAAATGTTAATATATATTTTTTGTTCGTCATATTTCTAGGAATCATATCTGAAAAGGAATATAATATGTTCTGTAACGACACGGTTCTGCAGTTCTTCACAGAGTTTCGAACTCATGTCCTTGCTAGCGATAACTGAAGTACCTATCGTTCTGGCAGCTATTCGTCTGTATGTGAAATATGATATGTGCTCTCAACCTATTGGCACGAAACAGGGTCATTGCTTGCATCCGCAGTTTCCTAGCAACCATCTTCGCTAGAGTGCTGTATCAGCGATATCACGGCCCTCTGCAAGTTGGATATGATCGAGCCATATCGTCCATATATCTTGGTTGCAGTCTCGAGTGCTGGCGATGTAAAATCTCACAAGATCCTGTACTTGGTCAGTTCTTACGAGTATGTGGAATTTTT
Source organism: Periplaneta americana (assembly GCF_040183065.1). Taxonomy (NCBI): domain Eukaryota; kingdom Metazoa; phylum Arthropoda; class Insecta; order Blattodea; family Blattidae; genus Periplaneta; species Periplaneta americana. Next base: position 12,156,786 of record NC_091118.1, on the reverse strand, counting down.
ATATTATGAGTTGAAATCTAGAAGCAGAAAAGATGTCTTACAAAGTAATGCCAACGAATATGAAAACATTAACTTATTGCAAACAGATAAAATTCTCTTTTACTCTCTACATCAACTGAATAACGTGATTGTATGATTACAATCTTGTGTTTTTATTTTCGTTTCCATGGAGATATTATATTTGTATGATTGCAATGAAGCAAATCCACATGTCGGGAACAAACTTATCTTGTCCTTTAGATTTCGTTTCCTTAGCAACATGATTTATAGGTCAGTTTCTGTCAGATGCGTTTCCAATTCACTGTGGGCTAAAGCAAGGAGATGCACTACCACCTTTACTTTTTAACTTTGCTCTAGAGTATGCCGTTAGGAAAGTCCAGGACAACAGAGAGGGTTTGGAATTGAACGGGTTACATCAGCTGCTTGTCTATGCGGATGACGTGAATATGTTAGGAGAAAATCCACACACGATTAGGGAAAACACGGGAATTTTACTGGAAGCAAGTAAAGAGATAGGTTTAGAAGTAAATCCCGAAAAGACAAAGTATATGATTATATCTCGTGACGAGAATATTGTACGAAATGGAAATATAAAAATTGGAAATTTATATTTTGAAGAGGTGGGGAAGTTCAAATATCTTGGAGCAACAGTAACAAATATAAATGATACTCGGGAGGAAATTAAACACAGAATAAATATGGGAAATGCCTGTTATTATTCGGTTGAGAAGCTTTTGTCATCTAGTCTGCATCCAAAAAAATCTGAAAGTTAGAATTTATAAAACCGTTATATTACCGGTTGTTCTGTGAGGTTATATGGTTGCATGGCTGTTCTATATGGTTAAGGGTGTTTGAGAATAAGGTTCTTAGGAAAATATTTGGGGCTAAGAGGGATGAAGTTATAGGAGAATGGAGTAAGTTGCACAACACAGAACTGCACGCATTGTATTCTTCACCTGACATAATTAGGAACATTAAATCCAGACGTTTGAGATGGGCAGGGCATGTAGCACGTATGGGCGAATCCAGAAATGTATATAGAGTGTTAGTTGGAAGGCCGGAGGGAAAAAGACCTTTAGGGAGGCCGAGCCGTAGATGGGAAGATAATATTAAAATGGATTTGAGGGAGGTGGGGTATGATGATAGAGACTGGCTTAATCTTGCACAGGATAGGGACCGATGGCGGGCTTATGTGAGGGCGGCAATGAACCTTCGGGTTCCTTAAAAGCCATTTGTAAGTAAGTAAGTATTATTATTATTATTATTATTATTATTATTATTATTATTATTATTATTGTTGTCATTCTATATTATTTTGTCGTAAAATATTTTTGTAATACCGGTAGACCTATTTTATTTGTCTCAAAGTTACCATAAAATTCAATGTTTATCATAAACAGCTGACTGACTGACTCACTGACGTGTGCATTTCAGTACTCATTATGGCCGGCAGAGCGTGATAGTTGTCACGAACGTCGATCATAATACACACCCTCTGAACGTTCGGTAGAAATTCAACGTATAGATGAATGCAATGTAACGTAACGCAAACTAACGTCGATCGTAGTCCCGGCCTTAGTAGTGTGACATGATTTTCGGACAGTCATTCATCATACACAATGCAAAAAATGGTCAAGGGTGAACAAGTCGTCTATACTTGGCTTCCGCTAAGATCCGTGAAAAGCGCCAGCTACCTCAGACATGTCTAACAGAGATGGAGGATTAACGCTTATAACATCTCAATGAGACTGAGAGATGAATATCACCAAGGCCATATGTTTTGTGTGTATATGTATAGCGTATAGTGTATAGTGTATAGTAGACTTCGGTGACAAACTCCTCCAAGAATTACAACATTCTAGAGAACAGGGGCTACTCAGAGATGGATATTTACCACAGTGAAATACGTTCTAAGGAGCAGGGCTACCAATACATATTCACAGTAGGAATTCCGTCCTACAGAGCACACCTACTCAATGAATATCGATCGTTCCTAAGTATTACGTCCCAACGCGTCATTTTCACGAAACGTCGCTAGAACCCTAGCAAGACCATCCTGACATTCACAACACTATATAGTTGGCGTTTATATAGTAATTTTAGGCTACGCGTAGAATACGTGAGAGATATAAATTATACAAATGTTGCGAATTTGTTGTTACATAGAGAGTATGTTTTTTTCATTCTTTACCTAGCTTGGAATTTTATCTACCTAATGACACTTAATTTAATGATCTCAGACTACACAAGCTGCTGTGAAAATGATTGCTATGTTTGGCTCAACATTTATATTTGTGAACGACTGTTTTCTAAACTACATTATTATTTAGATTAACTACATTATTATTGTGTTCACAAAATTGGACTGTGCACTCATAATATTTTGTTCTCGAAAATTTCTTGCAAAGCAGAAATATATAAAGAAGTTTATTTTACGAAAATATTTTCTAAAACAGATTTTTTTTTGTCTGCAAATGTACAGATACGAGGTATTACTTTTTAGCCGTCGATATGCAATATTGTTTTAATATCGTGTTTATAAGCCTATTATACAAAATATCGCATGCCTGAATCTCATACAGGTAACATTAAATATAAACTATACGACAATACACAAAATGTACAGTACGTAAGATGGCTGTCTAACGGAGGAATAAATCTTACATATAAAAGTCGTCCACACCTGTGGAGTAACGGTCAGCGCGTCTGGCTGCGAAACCAGGTGGCCCGGGTTCGAATCCTGGTCGGGGCAAGTTACCTGGTTGAGGTTTTTTCCGGGGTTTTCCCGCAACCCAATACGAGCAAATTCTGGGTAACTTTCGGTGCTGGACCCCGGACTCATTTCACCGGCATTATCACCTTCATATCATTCAGACGCTAAATAACCTAGATGTTGATACAGCGTCGTAAAATAACCCAATAAAAATATATATTGCGAAATATTGACCTACCAAAATTATGCAATGGAACAAGAATAATTTGTGTGAAAAAACTTTTGCAAGATATAATCGGAGTGATAGTATTAACTGACAAAACGAAAGATGTTTTTATCCATGACCATAACGAAAAACATGCCTTTACTAAATACTTTTGCGTTTGTAAAGTAGGCTTTTATTCAACATTACTTTATTCCACTAGTGAGATAAAGACTTTACCTCACAGTTTGAACTTTATCTCACAGTTCATTAGTATTTTCATAGTACCCGGGTACACACGTATACTTTTCCATTGAACTATTCAATTACTCAAGAAGTTAATATATTAGTTACTAGATGTCACTACCTCTACTTCTTTTGTAGGGCTCTGAGTTCTGCAGTCACAACTGGCACGATTTTTAAATCTCTCGTCATGGACCGCCTCGACTCCAGACGACGTCACTAGTTTCCCGAATTTTTCTCTAAGCTCCAGCAACAAGGCTGTACAAATCGTCTCGCGTTAGCTCCAAACTTAAAATGATAGTAGCAAACTTTATCTTTCTTCTGTTTGTAAAGTTTACTTCGTTGGGTATCGGATGACGACCCGCCGTTATTTCTCACCTATAGGTATGCCGCTCAATAATCTATTGAGTCTTTTGTTGATTGGTTCAGCAGAAGCGGCAATGATACGTGTTTTAATAGCGTCATACCTGCCCGTGGCTGGTGGGGATTTAATTAAATCAGCTATAATTGGAATAAACGTATGGTCAACGTTACTTACTATATATTGGAATTTTGCTTGATCTCGAGTAATCCCTGCGAAACTGAGAGCATTTTCCACTACTGCAAACCACAGATCTGGATCGTCCTTGTAGAATGTAGGAGGCTCCTCAATACGTTGTGTGTCACCACTACTAGTTGGTAAAGAACTTTGCTCTGTATCTTCGTGCGTGTTCATATCACGTCGGGGTCACCATTATTGTAGCTAGATCACAATATACTGAGTAAATGAAACTCAAGAACAGTTTTTATTTCTCGTCAGAAAAGATACAAAAAAATTCACAACAAAACCGTTGCCAAGGAGAGCTGAATTTCCATAGCCCACTCCGTTGTATCATGAACACAGACGTAGGCCAGGTGTGACTGCAGAACTCAGAGCCCTACACTTTATTACCATTTCTTAAATATGCATACACTCATTTATCTCATTAAATATCAGTCCTATCAAAATTTTTTAAAGAATAAAACTTATTGGAAATGATTTTTAAAGAAATGTTTGTTATGTAACATTTTTCACAAAAATGAATAATAAGTGAGATATTTTGATTTATTTAATTCAGGTCCCCTTATAACCCCTCTTTTAAATAAAGTATTTTGAATGCCATATAGCCTAAAATCTAAGTTACAACGAACTTAATTTATATTCCAATTTTCATATAAATCGGTTCAGCCATTATCGCGTGATCTAATTTAAAATTTAAAATATTATTTCTCTGCGTCTACTTATATAAAACCTCAAAAGGTTTCACTTTCATATCATCAATATAGTATTAATGTATGTAATTAGTGGCAAATAGGTCTACTCATATAATATTGCATTAACTATAATAATATTTAATATTTAATGGTAATAATCTCATCAAACATTCTTAAGTTTTGTAGTTCTCAATATCCAATACACAGCTGTACTCGGAAAACTACAGACCAGAGAATCACACCTGTAAATTATTTTTATACGCCATCTGAACTCTAAATATGCCAGCAATCCTGCAGATCATGGCCTTCGTGTAATATTGTTTATTGTAGTGTGTGTTTTGTTTTATTCTGAAAAGTCATATTTTTCAAAACTGACGACAAATGGATTTTGGAAAATAGCAAAATGGTGTAGGAAAATTGACACTCCACTGAAAACTTACTATTTTTCTGAAAAACTTTGGGTTCCAAAATAAATAAATATGTTGAACAAAAAGCATTTGGCATAAAATCCATTCACAGGGAAGTATAAAATCGTCTTTTTGAAGGCAGTGTTCTCTTTACTGAAGGCATGGTACAAGATGAGTGGCCGTCATTATTTTGACACCCCCTGTTTCTGCAAAGCTGTCGACTCTGTTATCCTGCAGAATCTATTGGGGCCCTCGACAAATGTAAACTAACTCCATCTTCCCAGAACTCACTAATTAAACTGTGTTAATACGCTAGACTTCCAATACCCACTCATAGGCAACTTATAACTAGATATATAACGCATACACACAACCCACGTACATGTAAATCCACTTAAACACCCAACAACCATATCGCATTGCATTTAATACTGTAAATACCTTCGCATACACATCCAATCTCAGTTACATATAGATTAGGAGGTGTTAAAAAGACGTCTAATATTTTGAGAAAAAGTAGTATTCATGACACAATTAATACAAGAGGGTGGAAGCGCATTATCTAGCGAAATTTATAAACTTGTACTTGCAATTTGGGAAAAGGAAATTGTACCAGAACAATGGAATGTGTCCATAATCGTACCTATTTTTAAGAAGGGGGACAAGACTACTGTAACTATAGTAACTTTGGAGGAATATCACTTTTGTTGACGTCGTACAAAATTTTGTCGAATATCCTTTTGAGTACATTAACTCCATATGTAGTTGAAATTATTGGGGATCCTCAGTGTGGTTTTAGGCGTAATAGATCGACTATTGATAAGATTTTTTGTATTCGATAGATATTGGAGAGAAAATTAGAGTATAAGGGTACAGTACATCAGTTATTCATAGATTTCAAAAAGGCATATGACTCGGTTAAGAGAGAAGTTTTATATAATATTCTTATTGAATTTGGTATTCCCAAGAAACTAGTTCGATTAATTAAAATGTGTCTTAGTGAAACTTACAGCAGAGTCCGTATAGGTCAGTTTCTATCTGATGCTTTTCCTATTCACTGTGGGCTAAAGCAAGGAGATGCACTATCACCTTTACTTTTTAACTTCGCTCTAGAATATGCCATTAGGAAAGTCCAGGATAACAGAGAGGGTTTGGAATTGAACGGGTTACATCAGCTCCTTGTCTATGCGGATGACGTGAATATGTTAGGAGAAAAACGACAATCGATTAGGGAAAACGCGGAAATTCTACTTGAAGCAAGTAAAGCGATAGGGTTGGAAGTAAACACCGAAAAGACTAAGTATATGATTATGTCTCGTGATCAGAATATTGTACGAAATGGAAATATAAAAATTGGAGATTTGTCCTTCGAAGAGGTGAAAAAATTCAAATATCTTGGAGCAACAGTAACAAATATAAAACACACACGGGAGGAAATTAAACGCAGAATAAATATTGGAAATGCCTGTTATTATTCGGTTGAGAAGCTTTTATCATCCAGTCTGCTGTGAAAAAATCTGAAAGTTAGAATTTATAAAACAGTTATATTACCGGTTGTTCTGTATGGCTGTGAAACCTGGACTCTCATTTTGAGAAATGAACATAAGTTAAGGGTGTTTGAGAACAAGGTGCTTAGGAAAATATTTGGGGCTAAGAAGGATGAAGTTACAGGAGAATGGAGAAAGTTACACAACGCAGAACTGCACGCATTGTATTCTTCGCCTGACACAATTAGGAACATTAAATCCAGACGTTTGAGATGGGCAGAACATGTAGCACGTATGGGCGAATCCAGAATTGCATATAGAGTGTTAATTGGGAGGTCGGAGGGAAAAAGACCTTTAGGGAGGCCGAGACGTAGATAGGAAGATAGTATTAAAATGGTTTTGATCGAGGTGGGATATGATGATAGAGACTGGATTAATCTTGCTCAGGATAGGGACCAATGGCGGGCTTATGTGAGGGCGGCAGTGAACCTCCGGGTTCCTTAAAAGCCACTAAGTAAGTAAGTAGTATTCATGAAAACATTGAAAATTTCTAAAAACCTGGGTCCTAAAATAAGTATTTCCTAAGAAACAAGTACCGTGAAATTTTTATTGTAAAACAGCATATCTTCTAACATGAGCTCTTTGCTCGTTTCTTATTGGATGTGTCATGTGAGCCTGTTTACTCTTTTGTTTACTGCATTGCAATGAGAACGATGCAAAGAGCTCTTATTAGAAGATATATTGCTGTTACAATGCTAATTTAATAGGAATTGCTTCTTCAACAATAATTTTTATTTAGTAGGTTATTTTACGACGCTTTATCAGCACCTTAGGTTACTTAGCGTCTGAATGAGATGAAGGTGATAATGCCGGTGAAATGAGTCCGGGATCCAACACCGAAAGTTACCCAGCATTTGTTCATATTCGTTTTCTACATGGGAAAATTCCAACCCGGCATTTGCCTAAGTAACTGTGGAAAACCACAGTCAAGTTGTTCGGTCCGGGAATCGAACCATGGACCTCCCGTATGCGAGTCCATGCGGAATGCATGAGCGACCTCGCTCGGTTGCATACATAAATACATAAATACATACATACATACATACGTACCTACATACATACATACATACATACATACATACATACATACATACATACATACATACATACATACATACATACATACATACATACATACATACATACATACGTACGTATTTACACAGGAAGGAAATGACGTGAAACAGAAAAGACTTCAGGAAATAGAAAGATCGTGGGAAACGTTAAATGAAAGAAGATAGATTTGAGATGGGAGTGCGATGCTAAAAAGTTGGTAGTATGTAGTTGGCATTACGCCGTGTCCGGTTGCTAGGCGACGTTGTGCGCTTCAACACGTTGCAAGGAGAAATAAGGGGTCGGAAAAAAAAAAAAGACAGCAGAGAATGTGACAGGATGAAGAGAAACATGGAATTTGACAGGTTTTGCCTTCTTTCTGCTCCCTTACAGCTAATTTCTTGCTCTAACACAACCCAGCTTTTCCTTACTGCCAACTGTGCTCATAAAGCACCAGCCGATGCAATTCTGTAAATGGGAGGACATTACGCCACGAGCGGGTGTACAAAATTGTACAAAGGCATGTAAATTGATGCCCACAGGAGCAAGCGCGCGCTTTAGAGCCCAGGAGAGCCTGAGCGCTTTACAGCGGAAAGGAAAGAGACAGACGAAAGAGGTGGTATATGCCGCTTGGTCGAGCTATATTCAGGGATGGCCAGCACTGATTCAATAGATAAAGGGAAGAGAACTTATTAAAACTGTATCCATGGTAATTTTTATATTTGCCTGAGAAGTATAAGTGCATTATAAGAATATAAGTTTTAATTTTAATGCTCATTTTTCACAAGTTTGATTTTTTTTATTCAAAAGAATTATTTTCTCAACTTCTCGTATAGAAAAGTGAAATTTTCAGGTATAGGCCTATTTATTTAGTAGCCTTACAGAATATGTATTACTGAAGATAGTGTATTGAAAAGTTTGAAAATATTCGCATGGAAATTGTTTGTAAGGAAATGAATTAACAAAGCAACTACTGTTACATCATAAGCAAAAGATACGTGCCCGTGTGTTGTAAAAATGCCAGCTTTATAGCTTCAGCAGATTTTGAGAAAATAATTTAATATTCTGATGATAGGAAGTTGCTCACAAATATCACCTTAAAAGCATAATGCGGTAAGAGTTTTGTTATATAATATTAGTTACACTTAAAACAGATACAGTACCTAGGTAACTTTGCTTTGTACTGTAATATTGTTTTGATTAGTTTATTGATTACTTTTGTAAGGCTAAAGATACCACCAATATAAATTCCAACTTATCATGTCATACTCAATCTCTTTCTTTGGAATATCACTTTCTTTATGAATGATGTGTTTCATCCGCTTAATACAGTGTAATATTATACTACTATGGAATTTAAGTGAATATTCCTTCTTAACTTTCTATTATGTTATTAAGATTTAAAACACAAGTGCAATATTAAGAAATCAGTGTTAGTACTTTTGTTTTACAGACAATATAGATAATATTAAACAGAAAGAAGACATATAAAAATAACGACATAAAATTTCACGTTCCGTTTGAAGTTTGTGCACCACTGTTTTCTTAATCCAACAGGTTGCTTATTCACATACACAACCCTTCCTCTTTCCATACTTTGCGCTTGATGCCCGCGCACGACTTCAAGGTCAGAAAAATGCGTAGGAAATTACAATTAATATAAACCATTATTTGTATATCGGTAACCATCGACAACGGAATAAAATGTTAATATATATTTTTTGTTCGTCATATTTCTAGGAATCATATCTGAAAAGGAATATAATATGTTCTGTAGTTCTTCACAGAGTTTCGAACTCATGTCCTTGCTAGCGATAACTGAAGTACCTATCGTTGTGGCAGCTATTCGTCTGTATGTGAAATATGATATGTGCTCTCAACCTATTGGCACGAAACAGGGTCATTGCTTGCATCCGCAGTTTCCTAGCAACCATCTTCGCTAGAGTGCTGTATCAGCGACATCACGGCCCTCTGCAAGTTGGATATGATCGAGCCATATCGTCCATATATCTTGGTTGCAGTTTCGAGTGCTGGCGATGTAAAATCTCACAAGATCCTGTACTTCGTCAGTTCTTACGAGTATGTGGAATTGTTATATTATGAGTTGAAATCTAGAAACAGAAAAGATGTCTTACAAAGTAATGCCAACCAATATGAAAACATTAACATATTGCAAACAGATAAAATTCTCTTTTACTCTCTACATCAACTTAATAACGTGATTGTATCATTACAATCTTGTGTTTTTATTTTCGTTTCCATGGAGATATTATATGAAGAGCACAGGAAAAGAACGTGCTTTGTCCACTTTTTTTCAAAAATGAGTTATGCATGCTATGAGATGCAGGATTCCATGTAATTTAAAGTTATTAATCGACCAATGTGATAATGTGAATAGTCGAAGTGCCACAAGAGATTTTAGATTTGGCGTACAGGGGAAGAACGTGCTAAGTCCTCTCACTACAGGGAAATAATGTGCTCTGTCCTCTGTTTCTGTGACTTAATTTTTAGTTTCCTTACGGATTGGCATGCATGTTATAGCAGGAAGAAGGGAATTGGAGTAAAAATAATATTCCATTGTTTTTCATTATTGTTATAATGAGAAAATTCGTTCTTGCTGCATAAACTTTATGTACAAGTATAAATCTTTTTAGTTTGAGAAATTCAGTTTAGAAGTATAAGTGTTGTAAATTTGTCACTTAAATTTTAATATTATTATATTATTGAATGTTGAGTACTTCATCTAAGGATGGAACTCAGAGACCTTCGACTTCTAACAGTGTTAAGAAAAAGAAAGTACGAGGGAGAATGACTGCAGTCATGAAGAAATTAAGGATTCAATCACATGAAGTAGGAGAAGACTGCAACTGTTAGTTAAAGTGTTTCGAGGAAGTAAGTGCTGAAGAAAGATCAAGTATTATAAGGCAATTTAATGATTTAGAAGACTGGAATCAACAATCATTACATATGACTGGGCTCATTACAATAATTCCAGTTTATCGAAAGCGATCAATCATTACAGCAATGGGAGGACCAATAAATTGTATCTCCCAGAAGAACTATCAGTGAAAAAGATGTATGAAATGTTCAAGAAAAAATACCAAAATTTAATAATTTCATATGAAACATACAGAATAATGTTGAACACCAAATTCAATATAGCATTTGGATATCCAAGGAGTGATACATGCATGTGATAAGTACACAGCTGAGATGGAAGTGCTGAATGCAAGACTGACTGAAAATAATTTAGATGGCAACATGAAGAAACAAGTTTTGGAATAAATTAATAAGATCACCAGTAACAACAAGGTCCATAAACTCAAAGTTGAAATATTTTATACCAGAAAGAGCAATGATCGTTTAAGAAGTCGGAAGTTTGAAGAAACAGAAGCAATTTTCATGGACTACGAAAAAATGTATGCTTACCGTACATTAGTATCAATGATGTCTATTAGTATTACAGAAGGCAATCATCTGTTTACTCTTTCAATATTCATCAAATTTCAGATGAAGCTTCAGTGTTTTGTAGTTGTACTGAAGATAATGGTAGAAAAGGAGCCAATGAAGTCGTATCCTTTTTAAATCACAATGATCGGGACGAAATTGAAATACAAACTGCTGAGCCATTTATACCCGAACCCACGCTTACAGAAGTCGAAATTGCGATAGAAAATCTGAAAAAGTACAAGTCTCCAGGTATCGATCAAATTCCAGCAGAATTAATACAAGAGGGTGGGAGTGCATTATATAGCGAAATTTATAAACTTGTACTTGCTATTTGGGAAAAGGAAATTGTACCAGAACAATGGAAGGAGTCCATAATTGTACCTATTTTTAAAAAGGGGGACAAAACCAACTGTGGTAACTTTCGAGGAATATCACTTTTGTTGACGTCGTACAAAATTTTGTCCAATATTCTTTTGAGAAGATTAACTCCGTACGTAGATGAAATTATTGGGGATCATCAGTGCGGTTTTCGGCGTAATAGATCGACTATTGATCAGATTTTTTGTATTCGACAGATAATGGAGAAAATGGGAGTATAAGGGTACAGTACATCAGTTATTCATAGATTTCAAAAAGGCTTATGACTCGGTTAAGAGGGAAGTATTATATGATATTCTTATTGAATTTGGTATTCCCAAGAAACTAGTTCGATTAATTAAAATGTGTCTCAGTGAAACGTACAGCAGAGTCCGTATAGGTCAGTTTCTATCTGATGCTTTTCCAATTCACTGCGGGCTAAAGCAAGGAGATGCACTATCACCTTTACTTTTTAACTTCGCTCTAGAATATGCCATTAGGAAAGTTCAGGATAACAGGCAGCGTTTGGAATTGAACGGGTTACATCAGCTTCTTGTCTATGCGGATGACGTGAATATGTTAGGAGAAAATACACAAACGATTAGGGAAAACACGGAAATTTTACTTGAAGCAAGTAGAGCGATCGGTTTGGAAGTAAATCCCGAAAAGACAAAGTATATGATTATGTCTCGTGACCAGAATATTGTACGAAATGGAAATATAAAAATTGGAGATTTATCCTTCGAAGAGGTGGAAAAATTCAAATATCTTGGAGCAACAGTAACAAATATAAATGACACTCGGGAGGAAATTAAACGCAGAATAAATATGGGAAATGCGTGTTATTATTCGGTTGAGAAGCTCTTATCATCCAGTCTGCTGTCGAAAAATCTGAAAGTTAGAATTTATAAAACAGTTATATTACCGGTTCTTCTGTATGGTTGTGAAACTTGGACTCTCAGTCTGAGAGAGGAACATAGGTTCAGGGTGTTTGAGAATAAGGTGCTAAGGAAAATATTTGGGGCTAAGCGGGATGAAGTTACAGGAGAACGGAGAAAGTTACACAACACAGAACTGCACGCATTGTATTCTTCACCTGACATAATTAGGAACATTAAATCCAGACGTTTGATATGGGCAGGGCATGTAGCACGTATGGGCGAATCCAGAAATGCATATAGAGTGTTAGTTGGGAGACCGGAGGGAAAAAGACCTTTAGGGAGGCCGAGACGTAGATGGGAGGATAATATTAAAATGGATCTGAGGGAGGTGGGGTATGATGATAGAGACTGGATTAATCTTGCACAGGATAGGGACCGCTGGCGGGCTTATGTGAGGGCGGCAATGAACCTTCGGGTTCCTTAAAAGCCATTTGTAAGTAAGTAAGTAAGTTGTGACAGGAATAATGGACAACAAAGCGGATATCTTGAATATTTTTGTGATTCATGTTCAGGCCAGAGCAAGAATAATATTGTTCTGAAGTATCTTAATTATCTTGTGAACGAATTTAAACTTATGAACAGAATGAAACATTCGTTTATGGAATGTAATAAAATATAGGACTAACTAATACAAAAGCAGTAACACAACTTCCAGTGGGTTGGGTGCGGATCATGGTACAAGCTCGAAGTAAACCTACGCCTTTTGATATTGTAGTGTTCAATCAAGGTATGATGGGAAGTTGGGAGTCATTTCTGCAGAAGAAATATTTGAGGAAATACTCATTTCTTACAAGGCTCATCAGAGGGGTAATCATCACAAAAGAACACCCTCACCTCATTCAACATCGTGATATGTGTAATGGAACTAGGATTTCATCGGTGGTGAGAGCGTCACTGCGATTTCGAGAGCAGCAATCTGAACAATACCCATGTCCTGCTTACAGAGGCAAACCACATATTATTTTGAATAATTTATTTTATATCTGCTAATAATTTAAATATCGGTAACATTATTTCTAACAAAGAAACTTCTCTGGTAATATCGAAGGAAAAGTATTAGGACCTCCAGATTTTGAAGGAATTTCGTGGACACGAAGATAGAGTGTTTTACACAAACCTTCCACACTAGACTGGGCTGTGCATTTTGGGTCAAAAGTGATTTTTATTGTTATTAGGTCCTGTGCAGTTTGGAACAAAAGTGATCATTGTTATTATTATTATTATTATTATTATTATTATTATATTATTATTATTGTTATTATTATTATTATTATTATTATTATTAGGCTCTGTGCATTTTGAGTCAAAAGTGAGCATTATTATTATTATTATTATTATTATTATTATTATTATTATTATTATTATTATTATTATGTCCTGTGCATTTTGGGACAAAATTGCACAAAAGTGATCTTTATTATTATTATTATTATTATTATTATTATTATTATTATTATTATTATTATTATTATTATTATTATTATTATGTCCTGTGCATTTTGGGACAAAATTGCACAAAAGTGATCTTTATTATTATTATTATTATTATTATTATTATTATTATTATTATTATTATTATTATTATTATTATGTCCTGTGCATTTTGGGACAAAATTGCACAAAAGTGATCTTTATTATTATTATTATTATTATTATTATTATTATTATTATTATTATTATTATTATTATTATGTCCTGTGCATTTTGGGACAAAATTGCACAAAAGTGATCTTTATTATTATTATTATTATTATTATTATTATTATTATTATTATTATTATGTCCTGTGCATTTTGGGACAAAATTGCACAAAAGTGATCTTTATATTATTATTATTATTATTATTATTATTATTATTATTATTATTATTATTATTATTATTATTATGTCCTGTGCATTTTGGGACAAAATTGCACAAAAGTGATCTTTATTATTATTATTATTATTATTATTATTATTATTATTATTATTATTATTATTATTATTATTATTATTATTATTATTATGTCCTGTGCATTTTGGGACAAAATTGCACAAAAGTGATCTTTATTATTATTATTATTATTATTATTATTATTATTATTATTATTATTATTATGTCCTGTGCATTTTGGGACAAAATTGCACAAAAGTGATCTTTATTATTATTATTATTATTATTATTATTATTATTATTATTATTATTATTATTATTATTATTATTATTATTATTAGGCTTTGTGCATTTTGGGACAAAAGTGATTTTTATTATTATTAGTTCATGTGTATTTTGAGCCAAAAGTGATCTTTATTATTATTATACCTTGTGTGTTTTGGGACAGAATTGATCTTGTTTTATTCTTATAAGGCCCCTGCGCATTTTGTGACAAAAGTGATCATCATCATCATCATCATTATTATTATTATTATTATTATTATTATTATTATTATTATTATGACCCACTCCACTTCATTACAGAAAAAGTTAAAAAAGGAAAGAGAAAATGTTTAACGTTATGTTATCATTTAAAGGTTTGTCAATCCCGTGATTTTGAAATTCTGAATTCAAAATTTCTATACACACAATACGCACAAACACACATACAAACACGTTTCCGGAAGAAAACAGCTTTACTTGTAATATTTAATCTAAAATTAATTCCTCCGTACATAAGAAGCACGTTTTTTCCCTGTAACTTATGACATTACTTTACGTAAATGTCAATAAAACTACAATTTTCAAAAATAAGGATGCAAACTTAAATTCAAATTCATTCAGATAACCTGTTCTTTCATACTGACTTAAGTGTTCATTAATATCTCCGTTAGTATCCATGGAATTTGGTTTCAAACGTTGAAATTGCTCTCCTGAAAAATTTGATAAAGTGGACAAAGCACGTTCTTTTCCTGTGCTCTTCATATTTGTATGATTGCAATGAAGCAAATCCACATATCGGAAACAAACTTATCTTGTCCTTTAGATTTCGTTTCCTTAGCAACATGATTTATAGGTCAGTTTCTGTCAGATGCGTTTCCAATTCACTGTGGGCTAAAGCAAGGAGATGCACTATCACCTTTACTTTTTAACTTTGCTCTAGAATATGCCGTTAGGAAAGTCCAGGACAACAGAGAGGGTTTGGAATTGAACGGGTTACATCAGCTGCTTGTCTATGCGGATGACGTGAATATGTTAGGAGAAAATCCACACACTATTAGGGAAAACACGGGAATTTTACTGGAAGCAAGTAAAGAGATAGGTTTAGAAGTAAATCCCGAAAAGACAAAGTATATGATTATATCTCGTGACGAGAATATTGTACGAAATGGGAATATAAAAATTGGAAATTTATATTTTGAAGAGGTGGGGAAGTTCAAATATCTTGGAGCAACAGTAACAAATATAAATGATACTCGGGAGGAAATTAAACGTAGAATAAATATGGGAAATGCCTGTTATTATTCGGTTGAAAAGATTTTGTCATCTAATCTGCTTCCAAAAAAATCTGAAAGTTAGAATTTATAAAACCGTTATATTACCGGTTGTTCTGTGAGGTTATATGGTTGCATGGCTGTTCTATATGGTTAAGGGTGTTTGAGAATAAGGTTCTTAGGAAAATATTTGGGGCTAAGAGGGATGCATTGTATTCTTCACCTGACATAATTAGGAACATTAAATCCAGACGTTTGAGATGGGCAGGGCATGTAGCACGTATGGGCGAATCCAGAAATGTATATAGAGTGTTAGTTGGAAGGCCGGAGGGAAAAAGACCTTTAGGGAGGCCGAGACGTAGATGGGAATATAATATTAAAATGGAGGGAGGTGGGATATGATGATAGAGAATGGATTAATCTAACTCAGGATAGGGATCGATGACGAGCTTATTTGAGGGCGGCAATGAACCTCCTGGCTCCTTAAAAGCCAGTAAGTAAGTAGCAACGTGATTAAAACGGAAAGAAATGCATAATATTA
Organism: Periplaneta americana; assembly: GCF_040183065.1. Classification (NCBI taxonomy): domain Eukaryota; kingdom Metazoa; phylum Arthropoda; class Insecta; order Blattodea; family Blattidae; genus Periplaneta; species Periplaneta americana. Next base: position 12,140,691 of record NC_091118.1, on the reverse strand, counting down.
TACATATTGCACACAAACAACTCTTCTGCATTTGTTTTATTTCTCATAGCAACGTGACAGTATGATTTCCAGCAAAATAAAAATACATCTTCATATCTCAAACGAATTTGCTTCTTTCTTTCCGTTTCCATAGCCATCTGTATGATTGTAAGGAAAAATGACATGTGCGTATCTATAGCAAATTTTTTTTTCTGTTTTTGTTTCTGTTTCCATAGCAACGTGATTGTGTGACTGAAAGGAAAATAAGACGTGCGTATAATTATCAGAAACCAAGTTCGTGTTTTTGTTTTTCTGCCCATAGTAGCTGCAGTCTGTTTGAAAATTTATTGTTGTTCTTTTCTAATATGCCAGTCTGCAGTAGTTTTACTGCCTGTAATTATTGTTATTATTATTCCAATATCACGTGACGTTTAATCTCTCTCGATAATTGACGAACTTGTTTTAGTACTTGTGGTAATTTTTTCGGAAAATACTGTATGAACATTGTACAAAGAATATCTGTGCTGTTGCAGAATCCTGTTCGAAAAAGGGAGAAACACGCTTCCTATCCGTTAACTCAACAAAAACGGGACTCAAAATAGTTTCCATTATACAGGGTGTGTCAAAAGTCGCTTTCTCCAATAGAAGTAGAACTCGTTGATTTAGGCCTACATGGTGTATTTAACTTATTCAGAATTGCCGAATGAATAATTTTAAAAGGAATAATTATTGAGTGCACAATTTTCAAATTTGAATGTGGTTGGTGGTTCAATTGATGTTATATTGGACGTGTGCGTAATAGAAGTGGAACTCGTTGATTTAGGTTTACATGGTGTATTCAACTTATTCAGGATTTCCGAATGGTGCTCTTCATTTATTTGTAAATCGCATTTCAGAAGATGCATAGGTATGATCAGTGATTTTTATTAATTCTTGTTCTTGAATGCCAATGCGAGTCATATTTGAAACTGCTGTGCATCGACTGGAGTGGTTTGTAATTTTATATATATTTTTGACGTCCAGGCCAGCGCAGTTTCAAATGTTGGCAAACAAAGAAACAAATGCTAGGGACGCGATAAAATTGTGCGATAAGCAGCCATGATTGGTTGAAATACGTCCTTTCGTACCGTTTTATTGGTCAAAAGTAGTGTGACGTAGTATGAGTATAATAGTCACTATAAAAAATGAAATATTACAGGTAATTCCATAGCAATACTATTATTGGTAGTATGAAAGTGAACTTTTCGGGGTTATGTAAGTAAACATAAAGGATATCTTACATTAAATCTTCATTTCTATAATTTTCTGAGTAACGGCTTTACATACAGGGTGTTAAAAAGTATCCAATATTTTAGGAGGTGCTAGTATGCATCAAAACAATAGCCCTAGTTAATCTCTGTGGTAGCAGGTATGACCCTTAATCTGTCGCCAAGAACGCCTGCCCGTAAGTTGATTGACAATCGGTGCTGATGCCTTGTTTCTTCAACTGCATGGGATTTTAACCAGCCCACACATGCTGATTACGAAAATTCCAAACACCATCTCTGCTGAACCACGCTCATATCCGCAACCAGACTTTTATTTGAGTATTCCTTGCGACGTATCAGTATTTCATTCCAGGGGTGTCAACTGTTGTATGATTATCTGGTAGTCTGCTGTATTGTAGGGTAGAAAAATGCATTGCCGTAATGGACGTCACATTAAGCACCTCCTATGAACAAGTGTTCAGTTCTCAGAAAGTATGTGTTTTAGGACCCATGTTTATTAGACTTTTTTCTTGTTTTGATGCATACTATCACCTCCTAAAATATTGGACACTTTTTAACACCCTGTATATGTCACTAAAAGCTAGAAAACTTACGTAAGACAAAAATGTTGTTATTAAAAACTAAATACTTTTATAGTTATAAATCAAGTGGTGAGAGTCTTTTTCAGATATTAATGGCGGTGCGGTGTAGATATTTATTTTGTGACTAGCCGTACCCGTGCGCTCCGCTGCACCTGTTAGAAATAAATATAAAGTAATTACATAATCAAAATAGGACGTTTGATCCAGGCAACATTAGTGTTTGATAGAAGGATAAATCGTTTAATATGTTACTTAATTTAAATTGTATTGAAAAAAATAAAATACGATCATTTAGATCCAGAGACCACTCATTTGGTGCAATGACAATTACTTTAACATGTTTCTTAATTGTTATTACATGCAACCATAGTTTAATGAAGATTGGCATATCATTTAGTAATTAATTAGCTTCCGATATTACTTCATACAAATACAGAAACATTCTCTGTAGGATATGTTTAATAGTTTTCGATTGTTGTTGTCCGAGGCCCCTTATAGACGAAGTCATTTGTTTTTATTTCATTACAGGGCCTTATATGGCGTTGTCGTCTTAATTTTAAAACCCATTTATCTCATTAAATATCAGTCTTATCGAAATTTTGTATAGAGTAAAACTTATCGGAAATCATTTTTAAAGAAACGTTTGTTATGTAACATTTTTCAAGAAAATTAATAATAAGAGAGATATTTCGATTTATTTAATTCGGCCCCCCTTATAACCCCCTTTTAAATAAGGTATTTTGAATGCTATATATCCTAAAATGTAAGTTACAACGAACTTAATTTATATTCCAATTTTCATATAAATCGGTTCAGCCATTATCGCGTGAAAAGGTAACAAACATCCAGACAGATAGACAGACAAAAATGTCAAAAAAGTGATTTTCGGTTTCAGGGTGGTTAATTATATATGTTAGGACCAATTATTTTTGGAAAAGCGAAAATTACTAGAACAATTTCGGCTACAGATTTATTATTAGTATAGATTCTCTTACCAACAATCCGAAATGACCTGAAATAGCTCTCAAATGAAAAAAAAATCGCCAATCGTCTTGACATTGTTACTTGCGTTTCCGCATTGAAACTCAAAGAAATATAGATAAATATGTTGAACAAAAAGCATTTGGCATAAAATCCATTCACAGGGAAGTATAAAATCGTCTTTTTGAAGGTAGTGTTCTCTTTACTGAAGGCATGGTACAAGATGAGGGGCCGTTAGTATTTTGACACCCCCTGTTTCTGCAAAGCTGTCGACTCTGTTATCCTGCAGAATCGATTGGGGCCCTCGACAAATGTAAACTAACTCCATCTTGCCAGAACTCACTAATTAAACTGTGTTAATACGCTAGACTTCCTATACCCACTCATAGGCAACTTATAACTAGATATATAACGCATACACACAACCCACGTACATGTATATCCACTTAAACACCCAACAACCATATCGCATTGCATTTAATACTGTAAATACCTTCGCATATACATCCAATCTCAGTTACATATAGATTAGGAGGTGTTAAAAAGAGGTATAATATTTGCTAAGAAACAAGTACCTTCAAATTTTTATTGTAAAAACAACATATCTTTTAATGTGAGCTCTTTGACAGTTTCTTATTGGATGTGTCATGTGAGCCTGTTTACTTTTTCGTTTACTGCATTGCAATAAGAACGGTGCAAAGAGCTCTTAATAGAAGATATATTAATGTTACAATGCTAATTTAATAGAAATTGCTTTTTCAACTATAATTTATTATTTAGTACGGTAACCTTAGGTTACTTAGAGTATGAATGAAATGAAGGTGATAATGCCGGTGAAATGAGTCCGGGGTCCAACACCGAAAGTTACCCAGCATTTGCTCATATTCTTTTTCTACATGGGAAAATTCCAACCCGGCATTTGCCTAAGTAACTGTGGAAAACCACAGTCAAGTTGTTCGGTCTGGGAATCGAACCATGGACCTCCCGTATGCGAGTCCATGCGGAATGCATGAGCCACCTCGCTCGGTTGCATACATACATACATACGTACATACACACATACACATACATACATACATACATACATACACACATATATACATACATACATACGTACGTACGTACGTACTTACGTACATACACACATACGTACATACACACATACATACATACGTACACATACGTAAATACACACATACACATACATACATAGATACATACATAGGTACGTACATACGTGCATACACACATACATGCATATATACATACATACATACTTACGTACATACACATACACATACGTACATACATACATACACACACACGTACATACGTACTTACGTACATACACACATACATACATACATACGTACATGCGTACTTACGTACATACACACATACATACATACGTACTTACGTAAATACATACGTACTTACGTATATACACACATACACATACACACATACATACATACGTACTTACGTACATACACACATACATACATACATACCTACTTACGTACATACACACATACATACATACATACGTACTTACGTACATACACACATACACATACATACGTACTTACGTACATACACACATACACATACATACATACATACATCCATACATACGTACTTACGTACATACACATACACACATACATACATACATACATGCATACATCCATACATACGTACTTACGTACATACACACATACACATACATACATACATACATACATCCATACATACGTACTTACGTACATACACACATACACATACACACATACATACGTACTTACGTACATACACACATACATACATACATACATACATACATACATACATACATACATACATACATACGTACTTACGTACATACACACATACATACATACATACATACATACATACATACATACATACATACATACATACGTACTAACGTACATACACACATACACATACACACATACGTACTTACGTACATACACACATACACATACATACATACATCCATACATACGTACTTACGTACATACACACATACACATCCACACATACATACATACATACATACATACATACATACATACATACATACATACATACATACATACATACATACATACATACATACATACATACATACGTCAAAGACCTGGTATGATGTTATCACTAACAATCGAGGCAAATTATTGGAGGAATAATTGACTTCAAGCAACTTGTACATAATGAACGAGAAGAGTGAACATACTACCTTCGACAACGGAAGAGGGAAAAGCAATGTCGACCTAACTGTATCCGATGGCCAACTTCTTTCGAGAATAAGCGACTGGGAATGCGGAGGAGAGGAAAGCTGTTCCGATCATCGCTATCTTACATTCAACATGAAACATCACGCAGTGCATAATGGAACACTCGATTTTCATGGCATAAAATACATCATAAATGACGAGAAGCTTGCAGAATTCAACAAAGAACTCGCAAGCGAGTTTTCAAAGAAAATCTATCAGAGTTCTATGGTAGGAGAAATTAAAAAACTAGACGCACAAATGTGCAAACTTGTAGAAGATGCAACAGATATAGAAAATTTGATTGAAGAACACGATCTAATTTTAAGAACGGCGTGCAGGAGATGCTTCAGGATAAGTCGGTCATCAGGGAAACCACTACAGAGGAAAACAGTTCCTTGGTGGAGTGACAAACTAACAATAATGCGGAAGAAAACAAATGCTATGAGACGACGTTTCCAAAGAACTAAAAACGATCAAAATCTTAGATACGAAAGGAAAATGCTGTACCTGGATGAGAAGAGGAAGTACGAGGCACTCATTAATAAGGAAAAAACTGATTCATGGCGACAATTCTGTAGTTTAACACCATCTAACAACCCCTGGAATGCTGTATACCGGCTTTCATCAGGAAAAATAAGACATTCTACGCAGCTGACAACTTTAAAGAAACCCGATGGCTCTTCAACAGAGGACATGAAAGAAACACTACAGTACATGCTCGAGAGCTTCACGCGAGAAGATCTGGAAAGCGAAGACAATGAATATCATAGACACGTGAGGGAGATAAACAATCTGCCCATCTATACACAGGACGATAAGGAATTCACTTCACAAGAAATAGGAGGAATTCTAAATAACATGGACCCGAATAAATCACCAGGTAAAGACGGAATAAACAGCAAAATTTTACTCCGAGTTTTCAAAGAATTTCCAAAATATATCACGTCCATTTATAACGCTTGCCTTTCGAAAGGATACTTCCCTCGACAATGGAAGAGAGCTAAACTAATTCCAATTGATGAAATATATATAATTCCAATTGTTAAACCCGGAAAAGAGACAAGTACAGATGTGACAAAATTTCGTCCAATAAGCCTTCTAAATACAGCTGGGAAAGTACTTGAAAAGCTGCTAATAAATAGAATCATGCACCATGTATACTCCAAAAATCTTCTAAACCACAATCAGTACGGCTTCACGCCATACAAAAGCACAGTGGATGCTTCGATGGCACTAAAGCAGTATACGGAACAAAGCTTATGTCAAAAAGAATACATTGTTATTGTGAGTTTAGATGTGAGAGGTGCATTCGATGCAGCTTGGTGGCCAAGCATCTTATATGCCTTGCGGGAATTTCAGTGTCCTAAGAATCTATATACTCTCTCAAAGAGCTACTTCAGCAACAGAAGTGCATCATTGTGTGTGAATAATATAAAGGTTGAGAGAAACATTACAAAGGGCTGTCCTCAAGGATCCTGTTGTGGTCCTGGATTTTGGAACATCCAGTATGATTCCGTACTTAATCTCCAATACTCCAGTCACAGCAAAGCTATCGCATTTGCAGATGACTTGCTCATAATAACAAAAGGTTCAAGCATGCTGGAAGCAGAAAACTTTGCCAATTCAGAGTTACAAAAGATCATACACTGGGCTAATAACAACAAAATAAGATTTAATGAGGAAAAGTCCAAAGTCATGCTGGTGACACGGAGGAGGCGCAGAGATAAAGCATCTATCAATATATTCCTCAACAACAAAGAATTGGAACAAGTTCAGACAATTAGATACCTCGGAATAACTCTGGATGAAAAATTCAATTTCACTGCACACATCCTGAATATAACAGACAGGTCCATGACTCTGATTAACGCCCTGTCCAAATCCGCAAAACTTAACTGGGGATTAAGCCACGGAGCACTAAGAACAATATATACAGGAGCGATTTTGCCCCTGTTGTCTTATGGAGCACCCGTATGGTTAGAGGCACTCAAAATCACATCAAACAGGAAAAAACTTGAAAGAGTACAAAGACTGATAAACATAAAGATTGCAAAAGCATTCCGAACAACGTCAACTGAAGCTGTTTGCATCCTGACTGGTCTCACTCCTATCACCATTAAGTTAGAAGAGATAGCTAGAAACTATACGACGAAAAAAGGACTATTAGGCAGCAACATTGAGAGACCTTTGGAACTCAGGGACTGGCCCCATCCGGCAGACTTTCCTGCCGTTCAAGATACAAAACCAAACGAAGATCACGCTTACGAAATCTACACTGATGGGAGTAAGTCCAGTGAAGGGGTAGGTTCAGGAGTAGCAGTATTTTTCGGCGGCGATCTCGTACAACAATCTAAATTCAGACTTCATGGTGAATGCTCAAATAACCAGGCTGAACAGACTCCTCCAAAACAGCAGGAACCACAATTCATCAATAGAAGAAATCAGAAAGGAATTGACTTCCTTAAGAGGAGCAGGTTGGATCATAACCTTCAGCTGGGTTAAGGCGCATATAGGGATCTTCGGGAACGAGCTTGCCGATCGCCTTGCCAAGAAAGCAACAAGAGAAGATACACTCCACTACAGCAAGATCCTCATGAGTGGAGTAACAAAGACTTCGCGAGAAGAAAGCCTTGCGAAGTGGGGAAATCAGTCGCAGCTAGCAAAAAACGGTGCGGAAACAAGAAGATATTTTCCACAAGTCTCGCAGACACTAGCACTACACATACCTGTTTCAGCTGGACTGACAACCATGCTAACTGGTCATGGAAGAATCAACGCATACTACCACAGATTCCGCATCATACAAGACCCAACATGCAGCTGCAATAACGGTGAAGAAACAGTTGATCATATTTTACTCGAGTGCACGAGATACAACAAGCCCCGAAACAAACTGAAAATGATCATAAATTTCAAAGGAGGAAGGTGGCCACCGAACAAGACCGATCTCATGGAAAAATAATTGAAGGAATATTGTAAATTCATAAGAGAAGTAGATCTAGAAAGTAGACGAAACGTATAGCATTAAGATAACGAAATGTTGAACACGTTAAGGTAAAAAAACTATAAAATTGGAATTTAAACTTATACAGAAAAAGAGTTCACAAAATAGATTAAGAATAAGTAATAAATACCAATAAGACATTAGTTGAGGGATTATATTCAAACATATAAAATTTGTCAAAATAGAGTAAAATAAAATATGATTATATTAAGTTAATATAAATAATAATGTAGGATACAAGTCTCATAATAGAATATCAGACTACTTAACAACAATGTAACATATAATATCCACTATTCAAAATTATTTCTAAGTTTATAATACGATATATTCATTCTAGTCACAATGGCATTAATTACATTGCCCTATAAGTAATAAATTGTCGCATATATGATTGTAAGAACATTGTAATCCTGCAAGCACAAACCAGACATGTAGTATTGCTTATGTAATGGAGCATGTTGTCCAAATAAAGATGAAAAAAAAAATACGTACTTACGTACATACACACATACACATACACACATACATACGTACATACATACGTACTTACGTACATACACACATACACATACATACATACATACATACATACATACGTACTTACGTACATACACACATACACATACATACATACGTACTTACGTACATACACACATACACATATACACACATACATACATACATACGTACTTACGTACATACACACATACACATATACACATACATACATACGTACTTACGTACATACACACATACATACGTACATACGTACTTACGTACATACACGCACACATACATACATACATACATACATACATACATACATACATACATACATACGTACTTACGTACATACATACATACATACATACATACGTACTTACGTACATACACACATACACACATACATACGTACTTACGTACACACACATACACATACATACATACGTACATACGTACTTACGTACATACACATACATACATACGTACGTACTTACGTACATACACACATACATACATACATACATACATACATACATACAAACATACATACGTACTTACGTACATACACACATACAACTATACATACATACACACATACATACATACATACGTACTTACGTACATACACACATACAACTATACATACATACATACACACATACATACATACGTACTTACGTACATACACACATACAACTATACATACATACATACACACATACATACATACGTACTTACGTACATACACACATACAACTATACATACATACACACATACATACATACATACATACGTACTTACGTACATTCACACATACATACATACATACATACATACATACATACATACATACATACATACATACGTACGTACATACACACATACATACATACGTACTTACGTACATACATACATACATACATACATACATACGTACTTACGTACATACACACATACAACTATACATACATACATACATACATACATACATACATACATACATACGTACTTACGTACATACACACATACGTACTTACGTACATACACACACATACATACATACATACATACATACATACGTACCTACATACATACATACATACGTACCTACATACATACATACATACATACGTACTTACGTACATACACACATACATACATACATACATACATACATACATACATAAATACGTACCTACATACATACATACATACGTACCTACATACATACATACATACATACATACATACATACATACATACATACATACATACGTACGTATTTACATAGGAAGGAAATGACGTGAAACATAGAAGGCTCCACTAAATAGAAAGATCGTGGGAAACGTTAAATAAAGGAAGATAGATTTGAGATGGGAGTGCGATGCTAAAAAGTTGGTAGTACGTAGTTGGCATTACGCCGTGTCCAGTTGCTAGGCGACGTTGTATGCTACAACACGTTGCAAGGAGAAATAAGGAGTTGGAAAAATAAGGGGACAGCAGAGAAAGTGACAGGATGAAGAGAAACATAGAATTTGACAGGTTTTGCCTTCTTTCTGCTCCCTTACAGCTAATTTCTTGCTCTAACACAACCTGTTGATGCAGAGTACTGCGTGCTGATCGTTGCCACGTCTCTCACGCCAAAATATTAACAAATTTAAGCAAGAATTTTTAGTTAATTTCACGAAAACGTAATATAACACACAAATATTTATTTAAACTAATATTAACTCTTTGCTAGATGTAACTACTGATGTAATTGTTTTCGTAATTTTTAGTAACGATATAAGCAGTATAACCTAAATAAAATAAGAAAAATATTTTTTTCTGAGAAATCTATTGAGTTTTTCCCCTATGTTGTATGGACATTTTCTGATCCTGTAGATCGTCCCTGACGACTGTGAAAAGGACGGCACTTAAACCCCTTATAGCCTCTATACCCAGTGGTAGAGCTGTTTGGACTTTTTCCATTGCTAATTGTCAAAATTATAACGTTTCGAAGAGAGATCCATTATTATTATTATTATTATTATTATTATTATTATTATTATTATTATATTAATTTGTATCACTGCTGGACTTTTATTGGCAAACAGCTGTTATCCAGTACATATCTATACTAATAATAAATCTGTAGCCGAAATTTTTCTGGTAATTTTCGATTTTCCAAAAATAATTGGTCCTAACATATATAATTAACCACCCTGAAACCGAAAATCGCTTTTTTGAAATTTTTGTTAGTATGTTTGTCTGTCTGCCTGTATGTTTGTTACCTTTTCACGCGATAATAGCTGAACGGATTTCTATGAAAATTGGAATATAAATTAAGTTCGTTGTAACTTAGATTTTAGGCTATATGGCATTCAAAATACTTTATTTAAAAGGGTGATTATAAGGGGACCTGAATTAAATAAATCAAAATATCTCGCTTATTATTGATTTTTGTGAAAAATGTTACATAACAAACATTTCTTTAAAAATCATTTCCAATAAGTTTTATTCTTTAAAAAATTTTGATAGGACTGATATTTAATGAGATAAATGAGTTTTAAAATTAAAATAACTGCCATCTAAGGCGGTGTAATCAAATAAAAAACAAATGACTTCGTCTATAAGGGGCCTTGGTCAACAACAATCGAAAGCTATGAATCATAGCCTACAGACAATGTTTCTGTGTTTGTATGAAGTAATATTTGAAGCTAAATTAACCGATTTGTGTAATTAATTATTATTTCACCATTGGAAAGTGTAGTTTCTCTAGATGCACATAATGCTATAATGTTATTTAGTAACTTCTGAGTGAATTGAGGACAGGTAAGATTAAAATAGCTTCTTATGCACAGAAAACTTGATAGGCTATTCTGTGTATTCGTTTCCTGTATTTCTTAAAATAATGTTTATCTCAGAGAATTAACGAACAACGAGAGTGTATTGATTTAGTATGCAGTAATGATATGTTAGCTTAGCATTTCATTATTTTATAATTCAAATTTTAACTATGCTCAATTGAATCGTGTAAAAATACATAAAATACATATGCATTAAATGCAATGCAAAAAAATTGGGTAATGAGCCAAGCAGATTATGTTGCGCTGTTGTAAAATAAAATTTGTTCCTCCTGAGATTCAAGAGCCCCCATAACAAATTAAAAACTTACTTATTGGGGTACATCCGTTATCAACACACTTTTTATATAATATAATATAATATAATATAATATAATATAATATAATATAATATAATATAATATAATATAATATAATATAATATAATATAATACAATACAATATAATATAATATAATATGATATGATATGATATAATATAATATAATATAATATAATATAATATAATATAATATAATATAATATAATATAATATAATATAATATAATATAATATAATATAATTTAAGTTATTTAAGATATTTGAAGGGTTCAGAACCATAGTGGGCCAAGCGCCATTTACTGAATACGTAGAAAACAAGAGTTAAAATTAAGTTATTACCATAATTCAATGGAAACATATAGCAAGTAAAATAAAGTACACACATTAAATCTAAATGATGTCTATGTTCATTAAACTGTGGTTGCATGTAATAAAAATTAGAAACATATTAAAGGAATTGTCATTGCACCAATTGAATGTCTCTGGATCAAATTGATCGCATTTTAAATATTTAAATACAATTTAAATTAAGTGACATATTAAACGATTTATCCTTCTATCAAACACGAATGGTCCCTGGGCCAAATGTCCTATTTTAGTTATGTGATTACTTTATATTTATTTCTAACGGGTGCAGCGGAGCGCACGGGTACGGCTAGTGAAGAAATGAAGTTGTTCTTTCAACAACGCTTAACATACTACATTGGTATAATTTCGCAATACCACATTTTTGGGCATGGACAATAATATTTTGAGAGATATTTTAGAATGAATACAGTGTTATTAATATTGGGCTTACGTATATTCACATACATTAGGAACATGACAAAAGTCACATAAAATTGCTTTTTGATAACGCATAAAATTCATTATCCCCTCTATTGCATAAATGTGTGTCTGTCTATATACAGGGACATCACTTTATTTTTACCAACATTTTTAACATTAAGCTGGCTATACTCGGAAACACTGTTGCCCCCTTCCATTAAAGGAGTTTGATGTTACTAGTGCAATATGTAAACAAATCATTTTACTAAGTATAGGAGGAGAGAAAAGTAGTGTATCCATTTATGTTGTAGGGAAATGCGATATTATGATTTTCAGCTTGATCATCACTTTTACGAAATTTATCGAAATACAGTAGAGTAGTAATTTTTTTTTTTCTAAAACTCAACTTTTCATGCGGCTATGTTCGTTATGTAATGTGTACTTTATTTAGCATATTAATTATTGATGTTAACATACAATATAGAGAGTGCATTTAAATTGGGGGGTCATAAGTAAAGGGATGTAAGTGCACATAAGTTATATCCCTTTGCCACTAAAATTTTAGATACTTTAGCTTGCACTGGATGCACTTAACTCATGTTATTACAAATGTCACTAGCATTCCTTTGCTTCTAGCCACCTCAATTCAAAATAAGCTAATCTGAATTTTTAAACAAGTTGCTGAAAATGGTTGCCGTTCATTACAATGCAGGCTTCAATTCTTTACCGCATATTATTAAAAACATTTTGAAGCATATTCTCTGAAATTGAATTTATCGTTTCTTGAATATAATTTTTTAGTATGATATTATTAATATAGGTTCTTTCTTCTATAGAAAACGCAATCATATTTATGAAACACACTATACACTGCAGTGTTTACTTGACTGCTTGAAGACTTCGAATGGAACAGCGGCCGTAAGTTTGTGTGTCTGACGGGAGCAAGGACATTAGTGAAGGGGTGAGAGTGAAGTACATTCAGAAATGCAGGTACAATAAAAATGCAAGTAAAAATAAAATGATGTCCCTGTATATATATATATTTTCACTTAAAAGCAAGTTACGTAATTATTGACAATGTGAAAAACACGGAGTTTCTAAATGAATGTCTGGAACTTTGAACGACTATCCTTGAGATTTTTATTTTCATACGGTCATTATTATGGTACTTGTGAGGTAAGTGCTGACGCCTCGTGCTTAAATCTTTCCACTCGCGCAATAAAGATCCATACGTAATTTCATCAATGACCATAACCAAAAAGTTATGTTTTATAAAAGAAAATATGTTGAAAATAAGTCCTCATGTAATCACATATCATGGCATGGATTTTAGAATCGATACGTGTACTAGGCAGGTCATGATGTAGGAGGCCATGATCAGTGAACAATGGTATCTAAGGCGTTGGATAAATAACAAATTATAATTAATTATATAATTTTAATGTATATATATATATTTTTTTTTCATTTTAAATGTGTATTTTCATCTTTTTGAAGTTTCAGGGATTATTTAGAAGTGTTCACGGGACTAATGTCATTAAAATAATTTCACATTTTACTTCTGTAAACTTAAGAGGAATTTTAAAACGTAATTAATCATCGCGTGTTGTTATAAATTCCTATAAAACCAACTTCGCAGGTTCAAGTCATCTCGCCTCCCAAAAGGTAAATTATTACAAATTAAAAAAAAAATACATATTACATATGGATGCAATGCACAAATTACAACGTAGTAGATAGAGAAAAGAGAAGGAGATTGAGTGTATGCATATTTAAGAAATGGTAATAAAGTGTAGGGCTCTGAGTTCTGCAGGCACACCTGGCCTACGTCTGTGTTCATGATACAACGGAGTGGGCTATGGAAATTCAGCTCTCCTTGGCAACGGTTTTGTTGTGAATTTTTTTGTATCTTTTCTGACGAGAAATAAAAACTGTTCTTGAGTTTCATTTACTCAGTATATTGTGTTCTAGCTACAATATTGGTGACCCCGACGTGATATGAACACGCACGAAGATACAGAGCAAAGTTCTTTACCAACTAGTAGTGGTGACACACAACGTATTGAGGAGCCTCCTACATTCTAAAAGGACGATCCAGATCTGTGGTTTGCAGTAGTGGAAAATGCTCTCAGTTTCGCAGGGATTACTCGAGATCAAGCAAAATTCCAATATATTGTAAGTAACGTTGACCATACGTTTATTCCAATTATAGCTGATTTAATTAAATCCCCACCAGCCACGGGCAGGTATGACGCTATTAAAACACGTATCATTGCCGCTTCTGCTGAACCAATCAACAAAAGACTCAATAGATTATTGAGCGGCATACCTATAGGTGAGAAATAACGGCGGGTCGTCATCCGATACCCAACGAAGTAAACTTTACAAACAGAAGAAAGATAAAGTTTGCTACTATCATTTTAAGTTTGGAGCTAACGCGAGACGATTTGTACAGCCTTGTTGCTGGAGCTTAGAGAAAAATTCGGGAAACTAGTGACGTCGTCTGGAGTCGAGGCGGTCCATGACGAGAGATTTAAAAATCGTGCCAGTTGTGACTGCAGAACTCAGAGCCCTACAAAAGAAGTAGAGGTAGTGACATCTAGTAACTAATATATTAACTTCTTGAGTAATTGAATAGTTCAATGGAAAAGTATACGTGTGTACCCGGGTACTGGGAAAATACTAATGAACTGTGAGATAAAGTTCAAACTGTGAGGTAAAGTCTTTATCTCACTAGTGGAATAAAGTAATGTTGAATAAAAGCCTACTTTACAAACGCAAAAGTATTTAGTAAAGGCATGTTTTTCGTTATGGTCATGGATAAAAACATCTTTCGTTTTGTCAGTTAATACTATCACTCCGATTATATCTTGCAAGAGCTTTTTCACACAAATTATTCTTGTTCCATTGCATAATTTTGGTAGGTCAATATTTCGCAATATATATTTTTATTGGGTTATTTTACGACGCTGTATCAACATCTAGGTTATTTAGCGTCTGAATGATATGAAGGTGATAATGCCGGTGAAATGAGTCCGGGGTCCAGCACCGAAAGTTACCCAGAATTTGCTCGTATTGGGTTGAGGGAAAACCCCGGAAAAAACCTCAACCAGGTAACTTGCCCCGACCAGGATTCGAACCCGGGCCACCTGGTTTCGCAGCCAGACGCGCTGACCGTTACTCCACAGGTGTGGACGACTTTTATATGTAAGATTTATTCCTCCGTTAGACAGCCATCTTACGTACTGTACATTTTGTGTATTGTCGTATAGTTTATATTTAATGTTACCTGTATGAGATTCAGGCATGCGATATTTTGTATAATAGGCTTATATACACGATATTAAAACAATATTGCATATCGACGGCTAAAAAGTAATACCTCGTATCTGTACATTTGCAGACAAAAAAAAAATCTGTTTTAGAAAATATTTTCGTAAAATAAACTTCTTTATATATTTCTGCTTTGCAAGAAATTTTCGAGAACAAAATATTATGAGTGCACAGTCCAATTTTGTGAACACAATAATAATGTAGTTAATCTAAATAATAATGTAGTTTAGAAAACAGTCGTTCACAAATATAAATGTTGAGCCAAACATAGCAATCATTTTCACAGCAGCTTGTGTAGTCTGAGATCATTAAATTAAGTGTCATTAGGTAGATAAAATTCCAAGCTAGGTAAAGAATGAAAAAAACATACTCTCTATGTAACAACAAATTCGCAACATTTGTATAATTTATATCTCTCACGTATTCTACGCGTAGCCTAAAATTACTATATAAACGCCAACTATATAGTGTTGTGAATGTCAGGATGGTCTTGCTAGGGTTCTAGCGACGTTTCGTGAAAATGACGCGTTGGGACGTAATACTTAGGAACGATCGATATTCATTGAGTAGGTGTGCTCTGTAGGACGGAATTCCTACTGTGAATATGTATTGGTAGCCCTGCTCCTTAGAACGTATTTCACTGTGGTAAATATCCATCTCTGAGTAGCCCCTGTTCTCTAGAATGTTGTAATTCTTGGAGGAGTTTGTCACCGAAGTCTACTATACACTATACACTATACGCTATACATATACACACAAAACATATGGCCTTGGTGATATTCATCTCTCAGTCTCATTGAGATGTTATAAGCGTTAATCCTCCATCTCTGTTAGACATGTCTGAGGTAGCTGGCGCTTTTCACGGATCTTAGCGGAAGCCAAGTATAGACGACTTGTTCACCCTTGACCATTTTTTGCATTGTGTATGATGAATGACTGTCCGAAAATCATGTCACACTACTAAGGCCGGGACTACGATCGACGTTAGTTTGCGTTACGTTACATTGCATTCATCTGTACGTTGAATTTCTACCGAACGTTCAGAGGGTGTGTATTATGATCGACGTTCGTGACAACTATCACGCTCTGCCGGCCATAATGCGTACTGAAATGCACACGTCAGTCAGTCAGTCAGCTGTTTATGATAAACATTGAATTTTATGGTAACTTTGAGACAAATAAAATAGGTCTACCGGTATTACAAAAATATTTTACGACAAAATAATATAGAATGACAATAATAATAATAATAATAATAATAATAATAATAATAATAATAATAATAATAATAATAATAATAATAATAATACTTACTTACTTACAAATGGCTTTTAAGGAACCCGAAGGTTCATTGCCCCCCTCACATAAGCCCGCCATCGGTCCCTATCCTGTGCAAGATTAAGCCAGTCTCTATCATCATACCCCACCTCCCTCAAATCCATTTTAATATTATCCTCCCATCTACGTCTCGGCCTCCCTAAAGGTCTTTTTCCCTCCGGTCTCCCAACTAACACTCTATATGCATTTCTGGATTCGCCCATACGTGCTACATGCCCTGCCCATCTCAAACGCCTGGATTTCAAGTTCCTAATTATGTCAGGTGAAGAATACAATGCGTGCAGTTCTGTGTTGTGTAACTTTCTCCATTCTCCTGTAACTTCATCCCGCTTAGCCCCAAATATTTTCCTAAGCACCTTATTCTCAAACACCCTTAACCTATGTTCCTACCTCTAAGTGAGAGTCCAAGTTTCACAGCCATATAGAAGAACCGGTAATATAATAATAATAATAATAATAATAATAATAATAATAATAATGATAATAAAAAAACATATACCGGTAGTTGGAAGACTGTTGTACCTTGAAACACTTTTCACCTTTTTTTTTTTAATTTTGAGAAATGAAATATTTCAAATGAAAAATGCTTGAAATAATTATTGAAGTTTCCTTTACAACTTTACTTTACAAGATTTTATTTCTTGATTTTGTGTTATAAAACATAATATCATTGAACGAAATGTGTTTAAACCTGTACTAAAAAAATTGTTTCGTCCACAGAACTCACACTTTGCAATAAATGAAACCGAAATTACGACCAGAGCTACTGAGAGACTTTCTCTACAATCTACTTCAGTTCGAGTCCTCTAGGTAGCAAAAAAAAAAAAAGTTATACTATACTGAAGGTACATAGTCTTCCCTACTAAATAGCTGCACTAGTGCGAATTACGAATATACTATTTGTGAGGTAAAAGCCCCTTTATTTTGAGTTAAAATAAAATAACGTATCTAAAATAATGTAAATAAATTATTAAAAAGATAAAAAAAAATAGGTTTACCCTAGGCTCGAACCAGAGCCCATCTACACCACGAGCAGTCTCTTTACCATTACACTACGGAGATATAGAAAATGCAATTGTTGAATTACGTGCTATGAAGGCTTTCATGTTTGCTGCCTATAATGTTTAATCTTAAACAAAATGTGTTTTATGCCATATACAGGAAATGTATTCACGTGACGTGAGATATTCAATCAAAGATCGTTTCTCGTATTATGCAATTTTTAATTAATATGATTTTATTTAATATTTCAGTAGCAATATGGCGCATCTACAACTAAAGAAGAGGTGAAAATATATGAAGGGCTTCTGTTTGGTGATTGGTTGACGTTCAGGTTACGTTTCTTTGCGTTTGTAAAAGCTTGTCCTTGGCAATGTTGAATCAACGCCGTCAGCGTTCTTTCATTCTAACGTTGATCGTAATGAAATACACGGACAAATAATAGACACACTGAAAAGTGTTTTAATAAACTTAGTTTAGGACTATGCAGTAAAAGTAAAATTAATAAACTCACGTTTACTATCCTTGGAGTTTTTTTTTACTTGGTTACATAACGACGCTGTATCAACTACGAGGTTATTTAGCGATCATGAAATTGGTGATAGTGAAATGATATTTGCGAGATGAGGCCGAGAATTCGCCGTAGATTACCTGACATTTACCTTACGGTTGGGGAAAACCTCGGAAAAATCCCAACCAGGTAATCAGCGCAAGCGGGAATCGAACCCACGTCCGATTGCAACTCTGGATCGGCAAGCAAGCACCTTAGCCGACCGAGTTAAGCCGCTGGCTCTCCTTGGAGTTTCCTCGAACATTTTTAGTCGTTTTTTTCTTCAAATATTATATGGTTGCAAAAATAGTTATGTTTCTTGGCTGCCTTATAAATATTATTTAAATCTTCATAGCCATTGGTATTGTGTAAGACTCACTTTCATAAATCTTTACATTAAAATGTCTTACACACTTTTTTTTATGTTCGTAGTGATATTCAGTATACTGGTTTTGAAGGGCCTGCTTTAATTACGTCTTCTTTTTCACAGAACGTTAAATTCTGGAAGCTCCTTACCTTCAATTTGTCGATTATACAACAATTTGTTTCCATATTTGATGCATTGCGACAATGGCCCTCTGCAAGTTGGATATGATCGAGCCATATCGTCCATATATCTTGGTTGCAGTCTCGAGTGCTGGCGATGTAAAATCTCACAAGATCCTGTACTTGGTCAGTTCTTACGAGTATGTGGAATTTTTATATTATGAGTTGAAATCTAGAAGCAGAAAAGATGTCTTACAAAGTAATGCCAACGAATATGAAAACATTAACTTATTGCAAACAGATAAAATTCTCTTTTACTTTCTACATCAACTGAATAACGTGAGTGTATGATTACAATCTTGTGTTTTTATTTTCGTTTCCATGGAGATATTATATTTGTATGATTGCAATGAAGCAAATCCACATATCGGAAACAAACTTATCTTGCCGTTTAGTTTTCGTTGCCTTAGCAACATTATTTATAGGTTAGTTTCTGTCAGATGCGTTTCCAATTCACTGAAAGCTAAAGCAAGGAGATGCACTATCACTTTTACTTTTTAACTTTGCTCTAGAGTATGCCATTAGGAAAATCCAGGATAACAGAGAGGGTTTGGAATTGAACGGGTTACATCAGCTGCTTGTCTATGCGGATGACGTGAATATGTTAGGGAAAAATCCACAAACGATTAGGAAAAACACGGGAATTTTACTTGAAGCAAATAAAGAGATAGGTTTGGAAGTAAATCCCGAAAAGACAAAGTTTATGATTATGTCTCGTGATATAATATTATACGAAATGGAAATATAAAAATTGAAAATTTATATTTTGAAGAGGTGGGGAAGTTCAAATATCTTGGAGCAACAGTAACAAATATAAATGATACTCGGGAGGAAATTAAACACAGAATAAATATGGGAAATGCCTGTTATTATTCGGTTAAGAAGCTTTTATCATCCAGTCTGCTGTGAAAAAATCTGAAAGTTAGAATTTATAAAACAGTTATATTACCGGTTGTTCTGTATGGTTGTGAAACTTGGACTCTCACTTTGAGAGAGGAACATAGGTTAAGGGTGTTTGAGAATAAGGTGTTTAGGAAAATATTTGGGGCTAAGAGGGATGAAGTTACAGGAGAATGGAGAAAATTACACAACACAGAACTGCACGCATTGCATTCTTCACCTGACATAATTAGGAACATTAAATCCAGACGTTTGAGATGGGCAGGGCATGTAGCACGTATGGGAGAATCCAGAAATGCATATAGAGTGTTAGTTGGGAGGCCGGAGGGAAAAAGACCTTTAGGGAGGCCGAGCCGTAGATGGGAAGATAATATTAAAATGGATTTGAGGGAGGTGGGATATGATGATAGAGACTGAATTAATCTAGCTCAGGATAGGGACAGATGGCGGGCTTATGTGAGGGCGGCAATGAACCTGCGGGTTCCTTAAAAGCCAGTAAGTAAGTAGCAACGTGATTAAAACGAAGAGAAATGCATAATATTATACACATTGCATACAAACAACTCTTCTGCATTTGTTTTATTTCCCATAGCAACGTGGCAGTATGATTTCCAGCAAAATAAGACATCTTCATATCTCAAACGAATTTGCTTCTTTCTTTTCGTTTCCATAGCCATCTGTATGATTGTAAGGAAAAGTGACAGGTGCGTATCTGTAGCAAACTTTTTTCCTGCTTTTGTTTCTGTCTCCATAGCAACGTGATTGTGTGACCGAAAGGAAAATAAGACGCGAGCATAATTATATATGAAACCAAGTCTCGTGTTTTTGTTTTTCTGCCCATAGTAGCTGCAGTCTGTTTGAAAATTTATTGTTGTTCTTTTCTAATATGCCAGTCTGCAGTAGTTTTATTGCCTGTAATTGTTGTTATTATTATTTAAATATCACGTGACGTTTAATCTCTCTCGATAATTGACGAACTTGTTTTAGTACTTGCGGTAATTTTTTCGGAAAATACTCTATGAACATCGTACAAAGAATATCGGTGCTGTTGCAGAATCCTGTTCGAAAAAGGGAAAAAACACGCTTCCTATCCGTTAACTCAACAAAAACGGGACGCAAAATAGTTTCCATTATACAGGGTGGGTCAAAAGTCGCTTTCCCCAAACACTTCCTTACATTTAATTATATTCAATTTACATTTGAATACACATTCCTTTACAGATTCTATTCAAAATGGAAGCCCTGTTTCTCGATACACAATTCACAACGCTTAGACACTGATTCACAGATGGCAGAACATAACTCAGGATTTTGATAGATTTTCACAAATGACTGTTCGATCATCTGTCGCAACTGATGCAGATCCTGCGGTTTCTGAACAAAAAAATATAATTTTTCAGGATACCCCACAGAAAAAAATCACATGGTGTCAGGTCGCATGATCTTGGTGGCCATTTTGTCGTGTCACGACGGCCAATCCATTCATGGAATTTCTGGTTCAAGAAGTCCCTCACTCCTACACCAAAATGAGGTGGTGCTCTATACTGTTGCCATATCAACTGCATATCGGCAAAACGAGAACTATTTTCAAGACATGACGTCGGAAAAACAGTTGACGCAGAAATATGATTGTCAACCCACCACTTATTATACCAGATACTCGTTTGTTCAAGTTATGACATCTGTGTACGTGTACAAGTGTCAAACCTAAGAACGAATATTGGGGAAAGCGACTTTTGACCCACCTTGTACTTTTACTCATCAATATAATACATATTTTTAAATAAGAGGGCCTATTATCTTCTAGTATAATATTCGAAGATAGAATTATCAGTATAAGTATATGGCCATCTCGTTACCCCGACTTAATTCCTTGTGATTTATAATTTGGGAACTTTGAAAGCTAAACTGCAGAAATACTCCACGTGCATATGCTCCTAATCTCATTATGTAATTATTTTCGATATCTTTCAAATTTATTTCACTTGACAACGTGCAAAACATCGACCCCATTGCAATTAATTGCAAGTGATTTTTTTTTTTAATGTCCCGGATTTCGAAGTTTCTAGAGCAGTGTACATTAACGTAGAACGTACATTAAGAAATAAATTTGCGAAATATTCCGCGATACCCATATTAAAACGCGCTTTGAAACAACATGCGTGTTGTGAGACTCAAACCCTGGACCTTATGGGACTAGTGTGTCAGGGTCAGCATTGTTTTAGCGTTTTAGATTTGTTATATGTACTGTGTGTGCGAAATCAAATGTGATTCTGCGGGGTTGCATAACTTTGTATTAAGGAGCCTCAGATGAATCACCCGGTATATGAATTGATACACGTATGAAGGAAGTTATGCAGTAGTAGTTGTTTCAGATACAAGTAATCGAAATTGCTGCGAACTGTACTGCTTGGGAACTCCGGTGTCACAGTGTAATTTGATTGTCACTAGAAGTGACAACTTCACTGTCGCATGTCTTAATGTCCGTGCTGTGACGCAACGTCTTCCGGCCACGCAAGCGCAGAGACATCACTTTTATGACATGTTGTCTCACTTTGCTGTGTCATCATTTCTGCAATGTACTGATGAGTTCTCCTGCAGAATAAAGTCAGTAGTAAATCTGAAATACTTTTATTAATATATTTATTTGTCGTTGTCATCTTGCACGACCTGAAGTGATTGGACTTAAAACATTTAGTTCTTGCTGTATGTATATATATGATTATATATTTACTTATTTATATATTTCTATTCACTTATGTATTTACTCATTTATTTACTTATTTGTTGTATATTTCTTCATTTATTTAGTTATGTATTTATTAACTTATTTATTTGTTCATATACTCGTATTTACCTATTAATATATTTCGACAATATTTATCAGTTTCTTTAATAGTTGATTTATTTACTCTGTTTCTTTATTCAGTTATTTGTTTATTTATCCACACACATATTTGTTTATTTATTTATATATTTATTTACCTATTTTTCCACTTATGCATATATTCACTTATTTAATCAATAACCTGGTTGTATATTCTTCCAATCATATATTTATTTATTCTTTAAATTATATTTTTTTCACAGATATATTTATTTATTTAGGTATTTATTGATTCGTTTATTTTCTATATTTATTTACTTGTTTACATATTTATTTAAATAGTTATGTATATTTAATTATTTATTTTAATATTTGTTTACGTATTTATTTTCATATTTATTTACTTATTTACATACTTATCTACTTGGTTACATATATTTATTTATTTATTTTCATATTTATTTCCTTATTTACTTGGTTAGATATATTTTACTTATTTATTTTCATATTTATTCACTTATTTGCATACTTATTTACTTGGTTACATATATTTACGTATTTATTTTCATATTTATTTACTTATTTACATACTTATCTACTTGGTTATCTTAAAGATTTGAAGAACAACGAGAAAAGGTTCAGAAAAGAATTAACCAAATTTCTACATACTCATACCTTCTACACAATTGATGAATTGTTTATGCTTGTGAATTGAATTATTCTACTTAAATGACATATACAATTTTATATAGCTCAACTAAAATATGTTTTTATATTGACTTAATCTGTTTACTATGTATTGTATTTTTTGTTTAGCATAACTGATGAATTGTATGTACTGTATAGGTCAACTGATGAATTGTTTAAGCTTATAAATTGAATTAATCTACTTCATATGAATTGTATAGCTTAACGAAAATAAGTTTGTAAATTGAACTAATTTGATTGTATATGTTTGTATAGTTTGGCTGATGAATTGTATATGTTCTTGAAATGATTACTAGTCTGTGTAGCTCTACTGATGAATTTTATATAGACCTACTGTAAATTGAATGGTAATATGTATAGCTCAACTGATGAATTGTTTATGATTGTAAATTGAATTTATCTACTTGATATTAATTGCACAAATTTGTATAGCTTAATGAAAGTATGCTACTTTGTATTGTATATATTTGTATAGATTTGGCCGATGAATTGTATATGCTTTAAATTGAATAGTAATCTATATAGCTCTACTGATAAATTGTTTGTGTTTGTAATTTGAAGTAGTTTGCATGATATGTATTATCAATTTCTGTGTATCACAACTGGTTGAATTGTTTATGCCTTAAATTTAATTAAATTGTTTTGTATTATAATATAGCTCAACTTATGAATGATCGTTTGCGTTTGTAAATTTAATAATCTGATTGGCTATGTATTGTATACTTTTAGTAGAGCCATCGATGTAGCTCAGTCGGCAGACTCGCTGGGCTGCTGATCCGGAGCTGCGTTCGGGCGTGGGTTGGATCCCCCTTTGGACTTTGGTTTCTTCGGAGGTTTTCCCCAGCCGTGGGACTGAAGCCGGATGGTCTATGGCGAGTCCTTGGGATCAACCCTTTTGATTTGATTACCTGGTTGGGTTTTTCCGAGGTTTCCCCCACCGAAAAGGCAAATGCCGGGTAATATTTTGGCGAATCCTCGGACCTCATCTCATCTCACTACATCTCGCCAAAATGTAAAAAAATGTAAAAAAATTGTACAAAATTGTAAAAAGTGTAGAAAATTACTAAATTGTAAAACTATAAAAATTTGTAAAAATTGTAATTGTAATATTATAAAATGTTGACATGTTCCACATCTTAAAGCTTCATTGCTCATGTAAGATCTATGGAATAAAATAAATGAATGAATGAATGAATGAATTTATTTTCATATTTATTTCCTTATTTACTTGGTTAGATATATTTTACTTATTTATTTTCATATTTATTCACTTATTTGCATACTTATTTACTTGGTTACATTTATTTATTTATTTAATTATTTATTCATTTATTTTCATATTTATTTCCTTATTTACTTGGTTAGATATATTTTACTTATTTATTTTCATATTTATTCACTTATTTGCATACTTATTTACTTGGTTACATATATTTATTTATTTATTTTCATATTTATTTCCTTATTTACTTGGTTAGATATATTTTACTTATTTATTTTCATATTTATTCACTTATTTGCATACTTATTTACTTGGTTACATATATTTACGTATTTATTTTCATATTTATTTACTTATTTACATACTTATCTACTTGGTTACATATATTTATTTATTTATTTATTTATTTTCATATTTATTTCCTTATTTACTTGGTTAGATATATTTTACTTATTTATTTTCATATTTATTCACTTATTTGCATACTTATTCACTTGGTTACATATATTTACGTATTTATTTTCATATTTATTCACTTATTTGCACACTTATTTACTTGGTTACATATATTTACGTATTTATTTTCATATTTATTCACTTATTTGCATACTTATTTACTTGGTTACATATATTTACGTATTTATATTCATATTTATTCACTTATTTGCATACTTATTTACTTGGTTACATATATTTACGTATTTATTTTCATATTTATTCACTTATTTGCATACTTATTTATTTGGTTACATATATTTACGTATTTATTTTCATATTTATTTACTTATTTACATACTTATCTACTTGGTTACATATATTTATTTATTTTCATATTTATTTCCTTATTTACTTGGTTAGATATATTTTACTTATTTATTTTCATATTTATTCACTTATTTGCATACTTATTTACTTGGTTACATATATTTACGCATTTATTTTCATATTTATTCACTTATTTGCATACTTATTTACTTGGTTACATATATTTACGTATTTATTTTCATATTTATTCACTTATTTGCATACTTATTTACTTGGTTACATATATTTACGAATTTATTTTCATATTTATTCACTTATTTGCACACTTATTTACTTGGTTACATATATTTACGTATTTATTTTCATATTTATTCACTTATTTGCATACTTATTTACTTGGTTACATATATTTACGTATTTATTTTCATATTTATTTACTTATTTACATACTTATCTACTTGGTTACATATATTTATTTATTTATTTATTTATTTATTTATTTATTTATTTTCATATTTATTTCCTTATTTACTTGGTTAGATATATTTTACTTATTTATTTTCATATTTATTCACTTATTTGCATACGTATTTACTTGGTTACATATATTTACGTATTTATTTATTTTCATATTTATTTACTTATTTGCATACTTATTTACTTGGTTACATATATTTACGTATTTATTTTCATATTTATTTACTTATTTACATACTTATCTACTTGGTTACATATATTTATTTATTTATTTATTTATTTATTTATTTATTTATTTTCATATTTATTTCCTTATTTACTTGGTTAGATATATTTTACTTATTTATTTTCATATTTATTCACTTATTTGCATACTTATTTACTTGGTTGCATTTATTTATTTATTTATTTTCATATTTATTTCCTTATTTACTTGGTTAGATATATTTTACTTATTTATTTTCATATTTATTCACTTATTTGCATACTTATTTACTTGGTTACATATATTTACGTATTTATTTTCATATTTATTTACTTACTTATTTACATACTTATCTACTTGAATACATATATTTATTTATTTATTTTCATATTTATTTCCTTATTTACTTGGTTAGATATATTTTACTTATTTATTTTCATATTTATTTACTTATTTGCATACTTATTTACTTGGTTACATATATTTACGTATTTATTTTCATATTTATTTACTTATTTACATACTTATCTACTTGGTTACATATATTTATTTATTTATTTATTTATTTATTTTCATATTTATTTCCTTATTTACTTGGTTAGATATATTTTACTTATTTATTTTCATATTTATTCACTTATTTGCATACTTATTTACTTGGTTACATATATTTACGTATTTATTTTCATATTTATTTACTTACTTATTTACATACTTATCTACTTGAATACATATATTTATTTATTTATTTTCATATTTATTTCCTTATTTACTTGATTAGATATATTTTACTTATTTATTTTCATATTTATTTACTTATTTGCATACTTATTTACTTGGTTACATATATTTACGTATTTATTTTCATATTTATTTACTTATTTACATACTTATCTACTTGGTTACATATATATATATATTTATTTATTTATTTATTTTCATATTTATTTCCTTATTTACTTGGTTAGATATATTTTACTTATTTATTTTCATATTTATTCACTTATTTGCATACTTATTTACTTGGTTACATATATTTACGTATTTATTTATTTTCATACTTATTTACTTATTTGCATACTTAGTTACTTGGTTACATATATTTACGTATTTATTTTCATATTTATTTGCTTATTTACATACTTATCTACTTGGTTACATATATTTATTTATTTATTTATTTATTTATTTATTTATTTATGTATTTATTTATTTTCATATTTATTTCCTTATTTACTTGGTTAGATATATTTTACTTATTTATTTTCATATTTATTCACTTATTTGCATACTTATTTACTTGGTTACATATATTTATTTATTTATTTATTTATTTATTTTCATATTTATTTCCTTATTTACTTGGTTAGATATATTTTACTTATTTATTTTCATATTTATTCACTTATTTGCATTCAGGAAAATTCTTTGTCTCTTTTAACAACAGTAACAGAAATTCTGTGTCAGATTTAGTACGTTACGAAAGCTGAAATTAGTATCACATATATATGAAGTTCTTAATATGCATTTCAAAGTTAAATAATATAATTTACGTTATTACACCGACATAAAATTTCACACATTATTAATATGAAGTAGTGTCCGCCACTAGCAGAAGACAACAGACGAGAATGCGAAGTGAATCAGTGTATATTTTCACTTTGTCCAAGCCGTATACTGTATGGCTGGACAATATTGGCCAACTTACTTCAGCTGTGAGTTTGTTGTCCTTATACATTGCGATCCCTAGGATTCGCTTCGACAAAACCTCACCTAGGTACTATATCACCAACCACACAATAATTTTTGTGTGGGTATTTGCTTGGTTTCCGCACATAACCAATCCGCGGAAAGTCTAAAATTCCACATTCAGTATTCCCAACCTAACACACATAACAATTTCCCTCTTCTTACCGCTTAAGTGACATATTGATTTTACTGCTTTAGGCTTTTAACATATAATTTTTAGAGACGTTCAATATAGTAATAATTATAAATTGGAAACTTACCACTGCAATTTCACCTAAATTGCACTGTTAATTATTTTTTTTTTCCTCGCTGTTATTTATACTTGCTTTAACATCTTTGGTCATATCGCGAGTTAATCTTTGGTTGAAATCCGAAGGCCTGTGTACTATTGTTGAGACTGGTTCTATTGTTGTGAACTAGATGGCGACTGTATATGTATTACTGATTTGTTATGAATATGATTTCGGTGATGAATGAGGTCTGTGATTTTCAGGGATGTTGTGGCCCGAATTTCCTGGCATTTGCCTTACGGTTGAGGAAAAACCCTGAAAAACCTCAACCAGGAAATCCAACCCGACCGGGAATCGAACCCGTTCCCTCTGCGTAAGAGACCAGCATGCTGACCCCTATACCACAGAAGTGGTCTAATTATTGTTTTTAAATATTTGCAAAAAATAAGTAAACTCTGCAACTCCACTAAAGTTACTGCATTCGTGATGCAAGTAACATTAAGGAAGCCGTGAAAAAAAATCAACAAGATTCCAGACTCATCATGACGGCTACTTTGAACGAAGAAGATGTGGATCTAATATAATATAATATTGTTAAAATATTAAAATGAAAAATAAATCATTACATAACCTTACCGTTTGTTTTAAGTTCGCATTTATAGACTGGGGGAAAAAAGACAGACGTATATCACGGCCTGCTGGAGTATAGTAAACACAGAAAACATTTTAAAACAACAATGTTGAAGATAGGTATTTTTGGTTTGCAAATTTGCCGTCATTGAACGGAAACCAAGATAGAGATTTCATTACAACTAATTAGAAATTCCTCTTTCAGGTATGTAATGAACGATCTTCGCACAAAATAATGTACGATACACGAGCGGCATGTTTTCTTTCAATTCTCGGAAATTAAAAAAGCTCAACTACGTTTCGCTTTTTCAAACTTTTCCTCGAACATGAAAATTTCAACATACCGCTCTTGTAACGCATATTACTAATACAGCGCCATTAAAAACAGGCGATAAAAAGCTGCTTTTAATCCTATTATTCTTGTTTTATTCCATAATCCCAATGAATGATTCCCTTATCACTCCTTTCCGTATCCCAAAGAAGAGCGTTTCGAGCTGTTTTTAGAAAAATTTCCACACCACACATAGTTTATTAATAACGAAGGGTTTACTATTGAGGGAGAAGATACCTTTGTATGGGACCTGATCGCTAAACTGGTTGATGATGATTTATTGATGTCATGTGACCCCGGAGACGAGCTAATGAGTGAGGCCCGACCTCCGTGAAAACACGCGGCGAGCGGGCTAGGTCCGCACACAGACCCAGACTACGGTCGATTCCCTTTTGTTATTTCGCAACAAAGGTTACTAACAAAACACAAATCCATGACATGGCGAATCCACATTCAGAGCAGCTGTAATATTATCAGATATGTGCTATCAGCGCAAATACAGCCAATGCAAATTGCAACCATTGTACTGCCTGTATGTGCATTGCCATTTCCTTCCTCTACATTATGCAAACTGAATGCACTGCTTATCTGTTCCTATAGTAACGAACGTGCATTTTTATATCGCTGTGACAGAAGAGATTTCAATAAAACTGCATACTTTCAGCCAAATATTACAGAATAACTGTATTTTACAAATACCAATGAACTTGTACAATATCTATTTTAAAAGGAAAGATATATAAAGAATTACGATTACAAAAATCATCTTATATCGTCTATGAATAACCTCTGTAGTTTAAAAGGAACGTTAAATAAAGAATTACAATTACAATTATCATCTTATCGTCTATGAATAGCCTCTGTAGTTTAAAAGGAACGTTAAATAAAGAATTACAATTACAATTATCATCTTATCGTCTATGAATAACCTCTGTAGTCTAAAAGGAACATTAAATAAAGAATTACAATTACAATTATCATATCGTCTATGAATAGCCTCTGTAGTTTAAAAGGAACGTTAAATAAAGAATTACAATTACAATTATCATCTTATCGTCTATGAATAACCTCTGTAGTCTAAAAGGAACGTTAAATAAAGAATTACAATTACAATTATCATCGTATCGTCTATGAATAGTCTCTGTAGTTTAAAATTAACGTTAAATAAAGAATTACAATTACAATTATCATCGTATCGCCTATGAATAGCCTCTGTAGTTTAAAAGGAACGTTAAATAAAGAATTACAATTACAATTATCATCCTGTCGTCTATGAATAGCATCTGTAGTTTAATAGGAACGTTAAATAAAGAATTACAATTACAATTATCATCTTATCGTCTATGAATAACATCTGTAGTCTAAAAGGAACGTTAAATAAAGAATTACAATTACAATTATCATCGTATCGTCTATGAATAGTCTCTGTAGTTTAAAATTAACGTTAAATAAAGAATTACAATTACAATTATCATCTTATCGTCTATGAATAGCCTCTGTAGTTTAAAAGGAAAGTTAAATGAAGAATTACAATTACAATTATCATCTTATCGTCTATGAATAGCCTCTGTAGTTTAAAAGGAACGTTAAATAAAGAATTACAATTACAATTATCATCTTATCGTCTATGAATAACCTCTGTAGTCTAAAAGGAACATTAAATAAAGAATTACAATTACAATTATCATATCGTCTATGAATAGCCTCTGTAGTTTAAAAGGAACGTTAAATAAAGAATTACAATTACAATTATCATCTTATCGTCTATGAATAACCTCTGTAGTCTAAAAGGAACGTTAAATAAAGAATTACAATTACAATTATCATCGTATCGTCTATGAATAGTCTCTGTAGTTTAAAATTAACGTTAAATAAAGAATTACAATTACAATTATCATCGTATCGCCTATGAATAGCCTCTGTAGTTTAAAAGGAACGTTAAATAAAGAATTACAATTACAATTATCATCCTGTCGTCTATGAATAGCATCTGTAGTTTAATAGGAACGTTAAATAAAGAATTACAATTACAATTATCATCTTATCGTCTATGAATAACATCTGTAGTCTAAAAGGAACGTTAAATAAAGAATTACAATTACAATTATCATCGTATCGTTTATGAATAGTCTCTGTAGTTTAAAATTAACGTTAAATAAAGAATTACAATTACAATTATCATCTTATCGTCTATGAATAGCCTCTGTAGTTTAAAAGGAAAGTTAAATGAAGAATTACAATTACAATTATCATCTTATCGTCTATGAATAGCCTCTGTAGTTTAAAAGGAACGTTAAATAAAGAATTACAATTACAATTATCATCTTATCGTCTATGAATAACCTCTGTAGTCTAAAAGGAACATTAAATAAAGAATTACAATTACAATTATCATATCGTCTATGAATAGCCTCTGTAGTTTAAAAGGAACGTTAAATAAAGAATTACAATTACAATTATCATCTTGTCGTCTATGAATAACCTCTGTAGTCTAAAAGGAACGTTAAATAAAGAATTACAATTACAATTATCATCGTATCGTCTATGAATAGTCTCTGTAGTTTAAAATTAACGTTAAATAAAGAATTACAATTACAATTATCATCGTATCGCCTATGAATAGCCTCTGTAGTTTAAAAGGAACGTTAAATAAAGAATTATAATTACAATTATCATCCTGTCGTCTATGAATAGCATCTGTAGTTTAATAGGAACGTTAAATAAAGAATTACAATTACAATTATCATCTTATCGTCTATGAATAACATCTGTAGTCTAAAAGGAACGTTAAATAAAGAATTACAATTACAATTATCATCGTATCGTCTATGAATAGTCTCTGTAGTTTAAAATTAACGTTAAATAAAGAATTACAATTACAATTATCATCTTATCGTCTATGAATAGCCTCTGTAGTTTAAAAGGAAAGTTAAATGAAGAATTACAATTACAATTATCATCTTATCGTCTATGAATAGCCTCTGTAGTTTAAAAGGAACGTTAAATAAAGAATTACAATTACAATTATCATCTTATCGTCTATGAATAACCTCTGTAGTCTAAAAGGAACGTTAAATAAAGAATTACAATTACAATTATCATCGTATCGTCTATGAATAGTCTCTGTAGTTTAAAATTAACGTTAAATAAAGAATTACAATTACAATTATCATCGTATCGCCTATGAATAGCCTCTGTAGTTTAAAAGGAACGTTAAATAAAGAATTATAATTACAATTATCATCCTGTCGTCTATGAATAGCATCTGTAGTTTAATAGGAACGTTAAATAAAGAATTACAATTACAATTATCATCTTATCGTCTATGAATAACATCTGTAGTCTAAAAGGAACGTTAAATAAAGAATTACAATTACAATTATCATCGTATCGTCTATGAATAGTCTCTGTAGTTTAAAATTAACGTTAAATAAAGAATTACAATTACAATTATCATCTTATCGTCTATGAATAGCCTCTGTAGTTTAAAAGGAAAGTTAAATGAAGAATTACAATTACAATTATCATCTTATCGTCTATGAATAGCCTCTGTAGTTTAAAAGGAACGTTAAATAAAGAATTACAATTACAATTATCATCTTATCGTCTATGAATAACCTCTGTAGTCTAAAAGGAACATTAAATAAAGAATTACAATTACAATTATCATATCGTCTATGAATAGCCTCTGTAGTTTAAAAGGAACGTTAAATAAAGAATTACAATTACAATTATCATCTTATCGTCTATGAATAACCTCTGTAGTCTAAAAGGAACGTTAAATAAAGAATTACAATTACAATTATCATCGTATCGTCTATGAATAGTCTCTGTAGTTTAAAATTAACGTTAAATAAAGAATTACAATTACAATTATCATCGTATCGCCTATGAATAGCCTCTGTAGTTTAAAAGGAACGTTAAATAAAGAATTACAATTACAATTATCATCCTGTCGTCTATGAATAGCATCTGTAGTTTAATAGGAACGTTAAAAAAAGAATTACAATTACAATTATCATCTTATCGTCTATGAATAACATCTGTAGTCTAAAAGGAACGTTAAATAAAGAATTACAATTACAATTATCATCGTATCGTCTATGAATAGTCTCTGTAGTTTAAAATTAACGTTAAATAAAGAATTACAATTACAATTATCATCTTATCGTCTATGAATAGCCTCTGTAGTTTAAAAGGAAAGTTAAATGAAGAATTACAATTACAATTATCATCTTATCGTCTATGAATAGCCTCTGTAGTTTAAAAGGAACGATAATAAAGAATTACAATTACAATTATCATCTTATCGTCTGTGAATAACCTCTGTAGTCTAAAAGGAACATTAAATAAACAATTACAATTACAATTATCATATCGTCTATGAATAGCCTCTGTAGTTTAAAAGGAACGTTAAATAAAGAATTACAATTACAATTATCATCTTATCGTCTATGAATAACCTCTGTAGTCTAAAAGGAACGTTAAATAAAGAATTACAATTACAATTATCATCGTATCGTCTATGAATAGTCTCTGTAGTTTAAAATTAACGTTAAATAAAGAATTACAATTACAATTATCATCGTATCGCCTATGAATAGCCTCTGTAGTTTAAAAGGAACGTTAAATAAAGAATTACAATTACAATTATCATCCTGTCGTCTATGAATAGCATTTGTAGTTTAATAGGAACGTTAAATAAAGAATTACAATTACAATTATCATCTTATCGTCTATGAATAACATCTGTAGTCTAAAAGGAACGTTAAATAAAGAATTACAATTACAATTATCATCGTATCGTCTATGAATAGTCTCTGTAGTTTAAAATTAACGTTAAATAAAGAATTACAATTACAATTATCATCTTATCGTCTATGAATAGCCTCTGTAGTTTAAAAGGAAAGTTAAATAAAGAATTACAATTACAATTATCATCTTATCGTCTATGAATAGCCTCTGTAGTTTAAAAGGAACGTTAAATAAAGAATTACAATTACAATTATCATCTTATCGTCTATGAATAACCTCTGTAGTCTAAAAGGAACTTTAAATAAAGAATTACAATTACAATTATCATATCGTCTATGAATAGCCTCTGTAGTTTAAAAGGAACGTTAAATAAAGAATTACAATTACAATTATCGTCTTATCGTCTATGAATAACCTCTGTAGTCTAAAAGGAACGTTAAATAAAGAATTACAATTACAATTATCATCGTATCGTCTATGAATAGTCTCTGTAGTTTAAAATTAACGTTAAATAAAGAATTACAATTACAATTATCATCGTATCGCCTTTGAATAGCCTCTGTAGTTTAAAAGGAACGTTAAATAAAGAATTACAATTACAATTATCATCCTGTCGTCTATGAATAGCATCTGTAGTTTAATAGGAACGTTAAATAAAGAATTACAATTACAATTATCATCTTATCGTCTATGAATAACATCTGTAGTCTAAAAGGAACGTTAAATAAAGAATTACAATTACAATTATCATCGTATCGTCTATGAATAGTCTCTGTAGTTTAAAATTAACGTTAAATAAAGAATTACAATTACAATTATCATCTTATCGTCTATGAATAGCCTCTGTAGTTTAAAAGGAAAGTTAAATGAAGAATTACAATTACAATTATCATCTTATCGTCTATGAATAGCCTCTGTAGTTTAAAAGGAACATTAAATAAAGAATTACAATTACAATTATCATCTTATCGTCTATGAATAACCTCTGTAGTCTAAAAGGAACATTAAATAAAGAATTACAATTACAATTATCATATCGTCTATGAATAGCCTCTGTAGTTTAAAAGGAACGTTAAATAAAGAATTACAATTACAATTATCATCTTATCGTCTATGAATAACCTCTGTAGTCTAAAAGGAACGTTAAATAAAGAATTACAATTACAATTATCATCGTATCGTCTATGAATAGTCTCTGTAGTTTAAAATTAACGTTAAATAAAGAATTACAATTACAATTATCATCGTATCGCCTATGAATAGCCTCTGTAGTTTAAAAGGAACGTTAAATAAAGAATTACAATTACAATTATCATCCTGTCGTCTATGAATAGCATCTGTAGTTTAATAGGAACGTTAAATAAAGAATTACAATTACAATTATCATCTTATCGTCTATGAATAACATCTGTAGTCTAAAAGGAACGTTAAATAAAGAATTACAATTACAATTATCATCGTATCGTCTATGAATAGTCTCTGTAGTTTAAAATTAACGTTAAATAAAGAATTAGAATTACAATTATGATCTTATCGTCTATGAATAGCCTCTGTAGTTTAAAAGGAAAGTTAAATGAAGAATTACAATTACAATTATCATCTTATCGTCTATGAATAGCCTCTGTAGTTTAAAAGGAACGTTAAATAAAGAATTACAATTACAATTATCATCTTATCGTCTATGAATAACCTCTGTAGTCTAAAAGGAACATTAAATAAAGAATTACAATTACAATTATCATATCGTCTATGAATAGCCTCTGTAGTTTAAAAGGAACGTTAAATAAAGAATTACAATTACAATTATCATCTTATCGTCTATGAATAACCTCTGTAGTCTAAAAGGAACGTTAAATAAAGAATTACAATTACAATTATCATCGTATCGTCTATGAATAGTCTCTGTAGTTTAAAATTAACGTTAAATAAAGAATTACAATTACAATTATCATCGTATCGCCTATGAATAGCCTCTGTAGTTTAAAAGGAACGTTAAATAAAGAATTACAATTACAATTATCATCCTGTCGTCTATGAATAGCATCTGTAGTTTAATAGGAACGTTAAATAAAGAATTACAATTACAATTATCATCTTATCGTCTATGAATAACATCTGTAGTCTAAAAGGAACGTTAAATAAAGAATTACAATTACAATTATCATCGTATCGTCTATGAATAATCTCTGTAGTTTAAAATTAACGTTAAATAAAGAATTACAATTACAATTATCATCTTATCGTCTATGAATAGCCTCTGTAGTTTAAAAGGAAAGTTAAATAAAGAATTACAATTACAATTATCATCTTATCGTCTATGAATAGCCTCTGTAGTTTAAAAGGAACGTTAAATAAAGAATTACAATTACAATTATCATCTTATCGTCTATGAATAACCTCTGTAGTCTAAAAGGAACATTAAATAAAGAATTACAATTACAATTATCATATCGTCTATGAATAGCCTCTGTAGTTTAAAAGGAACGTTAAATAAAGAATTACAATTACAATTATCATCTTATCGTCTATGAATAACCTCTGTAGTCTAAAAGGAACGTTAAATAAAGAATTACAATTACAATTATCATCGTATCGTCTATGAATAGTCTCTGTAGTTTGAAATTAACGTTAAATAAAGAATTACAATTACAATTATCATCGTATCGCCTATGAATAGCCTCTGTAGTTTAAAAGGAACGTTAAATAAAGAATTACAATTACAATTATCATCCTGTCGTCTATGAATAGCATCTGTAGTTTAATAGGAACGTTAAATAAAGAATTACAATTACAATTATCATCTTATCGTCTATGAATAACATCTGTAGTCTAAAAGGAACGTTAAATAAAGAATTACAATTACAATTATCATCGTATCATCTATGAATAGTCTCTGTAGTTTAAAATTAACGTTAAGTAAAGAATTACAATTACAATTATCATCTTATCGTCTATGAATAGCCTCTGTAGTTTAAAAGGAAAGTTAAATGAAGAATTACAATTACAGTTATCATCTTATCGTCTATGAATAGCCTCTGTAGTTTAAAAGGAACGTTAAATAAAGAATTACAATTACAATTATCGTCTTATCGTCTATGAATAACCTCTGTAGTCTAAAAGGAACATTAAATAAAGAATTACAATTACAATTATCATATCGTCTATGAATAGCCTCTGTAGTTTAAATGGAACGTTAAATAAAGAATTACAATTACAATTATCATCTTATCGTCTATGAATAACCTTTGTAGTCTGAAAGGAACGTTAAATAAAGAATTACAATTACAATTATCATCGTATCGTCTATGAATAGTCTCTGTAGTTTAAAATTAACGTTAAATAAAGAATTACAATTACAATTATCATCGTATCGCCTATGAATAGCCTCTGTAGTTTAAAAGGAACGTTAAATAAAGAATTACAATTACAAATATCATCCTGTCGTCTATGAATAGCATCTGTAGTTTAATAGGAACGTTAAATAAAGAATTACAATTACAATTATCATCTTATCGTCTATGAATAACATCTGTAGTCTAAAAGGAACGTTAAATAAAGAATTACAATTACAATTATCATCGTATCGTCTATGAATAGTCTCTGTAGTTTAAAATTAACGTTAAATAAAGAATTACAATTACAATTATCATCTTATCGTCTATGAATAGCCTCTGTAGTTTAAAAGGAAAGTTAAATGAAGAATTACAATTACAATTATCATCTTATCGTCTATGAATAGCCTCTGTAGTTTAAAAGGAACGTTAAATAAAGAATTACAATTACAATTATCATCTTATCGTCTATGAATAACCTCTGTAGTCTAAAAGGAACATTAAATAAAGAATTACAATTACAATTATCATATCGTCTATGAATAGCCTCTGTAGTTTAAAAGGAACGTTAAATAAAGAATTACAATTACAATTATCATCCTGTCGTCTATGAATAGCATCTGTAGTTTAATAGGAACGTTAAATAAAGAATTACAATTACAATTATCATCTTATTGTCTATGAATAACCTCTGTAGTCTAAAAGGAACGTTAAATAAAGAATTACAATTACAATTATCATCGTATCGTCTATGAATAGTCTCTGTAGTTTAAAATTAACGTTAAATAAAGAATTACAATTACAATTATCATCGTATCGCCTATGAATAGCCTCTGTAGTTTAAAAGGAACGTTAAATAAAGAATTACAATTACAATTATCATCCTGTCGTCTATGAATAGCATCTGTAGTTTAATAGGAACGTTAAATAAAGAATTACAATTACAATTATCATCTTATCGTCTATGAATAACATCTGTAGTCTAAAAGGAACGTTAAATAAAGAATTACAATTACAATTATCATCGTATCGTCTATGAATAGTCTCTGTAGTTTAAAATTAACGTTAAATAAAGAATTACAATTACAATTATCATCGTATCGCCTATGAATAGCCTCTGTAGTTTAAAAGGAACGTTAAATAAAGAATTACAATTACAATTATCATCTTATCATCTCTGAATAGTCTCTGTAGTTTAATAGGAACGTTAAATAAAGAATTACAATTACAATTATCATCGTATCGTCTATGAATAGTCTCTGTAATTTAAAAGGAACGTTAAATAAAGAATTACAATTACAATTATCATCGTATCGTCTATGAATAGCCTCTGTAGTTTAAAGGGAACGTTAAATAAAGAATAACAATTACAATTATCATCTTATCGTCTATGAATAGCTTCTGTAGTTTAATAGGAACGTTAAATAAAGAATTACAATTACAATTATCATCTTATCGTCTATGAATAGCCTCTGTTGTTTAAAAGGTACGTTAAATAAAGAATTACAATTACAATTATCATCTTATCGTCTATGAATAGCTTCTGTAGTTTAATAGGAACGTTAAATAAAGAATTACGATTAGAATTATCATCTTATCGTCTATGAATAGCCTCTGTTGTTTAAAAGGTGCGTTAAATAAAGAATTACAATTACAATTATCATCGTATCGTCTATGAATAGTCTCTGTAGTTTAAAATTAACGTTAAATAAAGAATTACAATTACAATTATCATCGTATCGCCTATGAATAGCCTCTGTAGTTTAAAAGGAACGTTAAATAAAGAATTACAATTACAATTATCATCTTATCATCTCTGAATAGTCTCTGTAGTTTAATAGGAACGTTAAATAAAGAATTACAATTACAATTATCATCGTATCGTCTATGAATAGTCTCTGTAATTTAAAAGGAACGTTAAATAAAGAATTACAATTACAATTATCATCGTATCGTCTATGAATAGCCGCTGTTGTTTAAAAGGTACGTTAAATAAAGAATTACAATTACAATTATCATCTTATCGTCTATGAATAGCCTCTGTTGTTTAAAAGGTACGTTAAATAAAGAATTACAATTACAATTATCATCTTATCGTCTATGAATAGCCTCTGTTGTTTAAAAGGTACGTTAAATAAAGAATTACAATTACAATTATCATCTTATCGTCTATGAATAGCCTCTGTTGTTTAAAAGGTACGTTAAATAAAGAATTACAATTACAATTATCATCTAATCGTCTATGAATAGCCTCTGTTGTTTAAAAGGAACGTTAAATAAAGAATTACAATTACAATTATAATCTTATCGTCTATGAATAGCCTCTGTAGTTTAAAAGGAACGTTAAATAAAGAATTACAATTATAATTATGATCTTATCGTCTATGAATAGCTTCTGTAGTTTAAAAGGTACGTTAAATAAAGAATTACAATTACAATTATCATCTTAACGTCTATGAATAGCTTCTGTAGTTTAATAGGAACGTTAAATAAAGAATTACAATTACAATTATCATCTTATCGTCTATGAATAGCCTCTGTAGTTTAAAAGGTACGTTAAATAAATAATTACAATTACAATTATCATCTTAACGTCTATGAATAGCTTCTGTAGTTTAATAGGAACGTTAAATAAAGAATTACAATTACAATTATCATCTTATCGTCTATGAATAGCCTCTGTTGTTTAAAAGGTACGTTAAATAAAGAATTACAATTACAATTATCATCTTATCGTCTATGAATAGCCTCTGTTGTTTAAAAGGTACGTTAAATAAAGAATTGCAATTACAATTATCATCTTATCGTCTATGAATAGCCTCTGTAGTTTAAAAGGAACGTTAAATAAAGAATTACAATTACAATTATCATCTTATCGTCTATGAATAACCTCTGTAGTCTAAAAGGAACATTAAATAAAGAATTACAATTACAATTATCATATCGTCTATGAATAGCCTCTGTAGTTTAAAAGGAACGTTAAATAAAGAATTACAATTACAATTATCATCCTGTCGTCTATGAATAGCATCTGTAGTTTAATAGGAACGTTAAATAAAGAATTACAATTACAATTATCATCTTATCTTCTATGAATAACCTCTGTAGTCTAAAAGGAACGTTAAATAAAGAATTACAATTACAATTATCATCGTATCGTCTATGAATAGTCTCTGTAGTTTAAAATTAACGTTAAATAAAGAATTACAATTACAATTATCATCGTATCGCCTATGAATAGCCTCTGTAGTTTAAAAGGAACGTTAAATAAAGAATTACAATTACAATTATCATCCTGTCGTCTATGAATAGCATCTGTAGTTTAATAGGAACGTTAAATAAAGAATTACAATTACAATTATCATCTTATCGTCTATGAATAACCTCTGTAGTCTAAAAGGAACGTTAAATAAAGAATTACAATTACAATTATCATCGTATCGTCTATGAATAGTCTCTGTAGTTTAAAATTAACGTTAAATAAAGAATTACAATTACAATTATCATCGTATCGCCTATGAATAGCCTCTGTAGTTTAAAAGGAACGTTAAATAAAGAATTACAATTACAATTATCATCTTATCATCTCTGAATAGTCTCTGTAGTTTAATAGGAACGTTAAATAAAGAATTACAATTACAATTATCATCGTATCGTCTATGAATAGTCTCTGTAGTTTAAAAGGAACGTTAAATAAAGAATTACAATTACAATTATCATCGTATCGTCTATGAATAGCCTCTGTAGTTTAAAAGGAACGTTAAATAATGAATTACAATTACAATTATCATCTTATCGTCTATGAATAGCTTCTGTAGTTTAATAGGAACGTTAAATAAAGAATTACAATTACAATTATCATCTTATCGTCTATGAATAGCCTCTGTTGTTTAAAAAGTACGTTAAATAAAGAATTACAATTACAATTATCATCTTATCGTCTATGAATAGCTTCTGTAGTTTAATAGGAACGTTAAATAAAGAATTACAATTACAATTATCATCTTATCGTCTATGAATAGCCTCTGTTGTTTAAAAGGTACGTTAAATAAAGAATTACAATTACAATTATCATCTTATCGTCTATGAATAGCCTCTGTAGTTTAAAAGGAACGTTAAATAAAGAATTACAATTATAATTATGATCTTATCATCTATGAATAGCTTCTGTAGTTTAATAGGAACGTTAAATAAAGAATTACAATTACAATTATCATCTTAACGTCTAGGAATAGCCTCTGAAGTTTAAAAGGAACGTTAAATAAAGAATTACAATTACAATTATCATCTTATCGTCTATGAATAGCCTCTGTTGTTTAAAAGGTACGTTAAATAAAGAATTACAATTACAATTATCATCTTATCGTCTATGAATAGCCTCTG
Organism: Periplaneta americana; assembly: GCF_040183065.1. Classification (NCBI taxonomy): domain Eukaryota; kingdom Metazoa; phylum Arthropoda; class Insecta; order Blattodea; family Blattidae; genus Periplaneta; species Periplaneta americana. Next base: position 12,098,856 of record NC_091118.1, on the reverse strand, counting down.
TTGTTTAAAAGGTACGTTAAATAAAGAATTACAATTACAATTATCATCTTATCGTCTATGAATAGCCTCTGTTGTTTAAAAGGTACGTTAAATAAAGAATTACAATTACAATTATCATCTTATCGTCTATGAATAGCCTCTGTTGTTTAAAAGGTACGTTAAATAAAGAATTACAATTACAATTATCATCTAATCGTCTATGAATAGCCTCTGTTGTTTAAAAGGAACGTTAAATAAAGAATTACAATTACAATTATCATCTTATCGTCTATGAATAGCCTCTGTAGTTTAAAAGGAACGTTAAATAAAGAATTACAATTATAATTATGATCTTATCGTCTATGAATAGCTTCTGTAGTTTAAAAGGTACGTTAAATAAAGAATTACAATTACAATTATCATCTTAACGTCTATGAATAGACTCTGTAGTTTAAAAGGAACGTTAAATAAAGAATTACTATTACAATTATCATCTTAACGTCTATGAATAGCTTCTGTAGTTTAATAGGAACGTTAAATAAAGAATTACAATTACAATTATCATCTTATCGTCTATGAATAGCCTCTGTAGTTTAAAAGGTACGTTAAATAAAGAATTACAATTACAATTATCATCGTATCGTCTATGAATAGCTTCTGTAGTTTAAAAGGTACGTTAAATAAAGAATTACAATTACAATTATCATCTTAACGTCTATGAATAGACTCTGTAGTTTAAAAGGAACGTTAAATAAAGAATTACAATTACAATTATCATCTTAACGTCTATGAATAGACTCTGTAGTTTAAAAGGTACGTTAAATAAAGAATTACAATTACAATTATCATCTTAACGTCTATGAATAGCTTCTGTAGTTTAATAGGAACGTTAAATAAAGAATTACAATTACAATTATCATCTTATCGTCTATGAATAGCCTCTGTAGTTTAAAAGGTACGTTAAATAAAGAATTACAATTACAATTATCATCTTATCGTCTATGAATAGCCTCTGTAGTTTAAAAGGAACGTTAAATAATGAATTACAATTACAATTATCATCTTATCGTCTATGAATAGCTTCTGTAGTTTAATAGGAACGTTAAATAAAGAATTACAATTACAATTATCATCTTATCGTCTATGAATAGCCTCTGTTGTTTAAAAAGTACGTTAAATAAAGAATTACAATTACAATTATCATCTTATCGTCTATGAATAGCTTCTGTAGTTTAATAGGAACGTTAAATAAAGAATTACAATTACAATTTTCATCTTATCGTCTATGAATAGCCTCTGTTGTTTAAAAGGTACGTTAAATAAAGAATTAGAATTACAATTATCATCTTAACGTCTATGAATAGCCTCTGTAGTTTAAAAGGAACGTTAAATAATCATTATTTTTTATTGAGATTCTGAATTATTTAATTTCTTATATCCGATAACCAATGAGGTTATTTTCTGCTGTATCCATTCTTTCGTGTCCTTTGAAATTTATGATATTTAATTGCTTGAAGATTTACGCAGAGCAGCTCTTCCTTTAGATATTATCGCCGCTCTCTTCTTTGCTAGACTCTTCATAATTCTGTGGCCCCCTCTGGAACGATCTGGTTGTGCGTCGGAATTGTAGGGCTTGTCTCTTTATGAAAGACGCTTCTTCGCTGTTTCGAGAAGTGCTCCAAGAGAGAGGAAAGCTCTTGTACTCGACCTTACAAGCTTTGGAGTAAGCAAACAGATCGGTGATTATCTCGTTCTTCATTGTGGCTCTTGGAAATTTAAATGCTGTGTCACCTTCCTACGGAAACATTAAACAGCCCGTTGGAAATGACCTAGTCACCTTGAAAACGTGTCTCGGTATTTCTTCCAATACAGAATTTTACATCAGTTGCACAACACAATGGACTTTCTTTTGTTTCAATGCATTAGTTTGTAGTTGCTATGGAAACGGTGTAGCAAAATGATTGTGAAGTAATGGTACCGATATCCTTGTCTTTCCCTATTCTTATTTTCCCCTCTTCTTATTGTATTCTATTTGTTTTCTTTACCTTTCCATTGTTCTTCTTGTCTTCCCCTGCCTTCCCCCATTTTTTCTTCCCCTCGTTCTCCTTGTCTTCCCCTCGTTCTCCTTGTCTTCCCCTCGTTCTCCTTGTCTTCCCCTCGTTCTCCTTGTCTTCCCCTCGTTCTCCTTCTCTTCCCCTCGTTCTCCTTATCTTCACCTCGTTCTCCTTGACTTCCCCTCGTTCTCCTTTGCTTCCCCTCGCACTCCTTGTCTTCCCCTCGTTCTCCTTGACTTCTCCTCGTTCTCCTTGTCTTCCCCTCGTTCTCCTTGCATTCCCCTCGTTCTCCTTGTCTTCCCCTCGTTCTCCTACTCTTCCCCTCGTTCTCTTTATCTTCCCCTCGTTCTCTTTATCTTCCCCTGGTTCTCCTTGTCTTCCCCTCGTTCTCCTTGCCTTTCCCTTGTTCTCCTTATATTCTCCTTGTTTTTCCTGCCTTTCCCCCTGTTCTCCTTGTCTCCCCTCGTTCTGCTTGTCTTCCCCTCGTTCTCCTTCCCTACCCCTCGTTCTCCTTGTCTTCCCCTCGTTCTCCTTCTCTTCCCCTCGTTCTCCTTCTCTTCCCCTCGTTCTCCTTATCTTCCCCTCGTTCTCCTTGTCTTCCCCTCGTTCTCCTCGTCTTCCCCTCGTTCTCCTTGTCTTCCCCTCGTTCTCCTTCCCTTCCCCTCGTTCTCCTTCTCTTCCCCTCGTTCTCCTTATCTTCACCTCGTTCTCCTTGACTTCCCCTCGTTCTCCTTGACTTCCCCTCGCACTCCTTGTCTTCCCCTCGTTCTCCTTGACTTCTCCTCGTTCTCCTTGTTTCCCCTAGTTCTCCTTGCATTCCCCTCGTTCTCCTTGTCTTCCCCTCGTTCTCCTTCTCTTCCCCTCGTTCTCCTTATCTTCCCCTCGTTCTCCTTGTCTTCCCCTCGTTCTCCTTGCCTTTCCCCTGTTCTCCTTATATTCTCCTTGTTTTTCCTGCCTTTCCCCCTGTTCTCCTTGTCTCCCCTCGTTCTCCTTGTCTTCCCCTCGTTCTCCTTCCCTTCCCCTCGTTCTCATTGTCTTCCCCTCGTTCTCCTTCTCTTCCCCTCGTTCTCCTTATCTTCCCCTCGTTCTCCTTGTCTTCCCCTCGTTCTCCTCGTCTTCCCCTCGTTCTCCTTGTCTTCCCCTCGTTCTCCTTCCCTTCCCCTCGTTCTCCTTCTCTTCCCCTCGTTCTCCTTATCTTCACCTCGTTCTCCTTGACTTCCCCTCGTTCTCCTTGACTTCCCCTCGCACTCCTTGTCTTCCCCTCGTTCTCCTTGACTTCTCCTCGTTCTCCTTGTTTCCCCTAGTTCTCCTTGCATTCCCCTCGTTCTCCTTGTCTTCCTCTCGTTCTCCTTCTCTTCCCCTCGTTCTCCTTATCTTCCCCTCGTTCTCCTTGTCTTCCCCTCGTTCTCCTTGCCTTTCCCCTGTTCTCCTTATATTCTCCTTCTTTTTCCTGCCTTTCCCCCTGTTCTCCTTGTCTCCCCTCGTTCTCCTTGTCTTCCCCTCGTTCTCCTTCCCTTCCCCTCGTTCTCCTTGCCTTTCCCTTGTTCTCCTTATATTCTCCTTGTTTTTCCTGCCTTTCCCCTGTTCTCCTTGTCTTCCCCTCGTTCTCCTTGTCTTCCTCTCGTTCTCCTTCTCTTCCCCTCGTTCTCCTTGTCTTCCCCTCGTTCTCCTTATATTCTCCTTGTTTTTCCTGCCTTTCCCCTGTTCTCCTTGCCTTTCCCTTGTTCTTCCTGCCTTTCTCCTGTTCTCCTTGTCTTCCCCTCGTTCTCCTTGTCTTCCCCTCGTTCTCCTTGCCTTTCCCTTGTTCTCCTTATATTCTCCTTGTTCTTCCTGCTTTTCTCCTGTTCTCCTTGTCTTCCCCTCGTTCTCCTTGTCTTCCTATCCTTGTCCTTCTCTTTTTTCTCGTGTTCTTCTACTATTTTCTTTGTTCGCCTTCTAGTCCCAATTTCCTTTTATCCCTCTTGTTTGCCTTCTATTCTCCTTCTCCTTGTCTTCCCCTTGTTCACCTTTATTCCCCTTGTTCTTCTTGTATTTTTAATTTTTTATCCTTCATTCCCCTTGTTCTTCTTGTATTATCCTGAGCTTCCCTTTACTTTCCTTTTTCTTCCTGTATCCCTGTTGTTCTCCCTTTATCCCCCTTGTTCTCTCTTTATTCCCCTTTTTTCCCTTTTTAATGTACGCGCTGTCCGTGTGCCGTCCTTGTACGTAAAGGTATGCAGCACAGTGCAGTTATAGATCTCTTGATTCTTGTTCTCCCATGAATTCTAATCCATTCTCTTCTTCTTCTTCTTCCAATCTTCCTTGCGTGTTTCCTGACTCATCTTCACTTCGTTCTAACCCATCCTCAACTTCTTTCAACCATTCTTCTGTATATCCTAACCCACCCTGTGTTTTTTTCTAAATGTTGCTCCTCCCGTTGCAACTCATAATCTTTTTCTAAAAACGTTTTTGATTTCTAACACATTCGTGTTTCTTCCACATTTCAACTGCCTTTTCGAACCCTTGCCCCTCATAGGCCTATTGTCATCCGTTATGACAAATTCCACTTGGGCTAAAAAAAAAATTTTTAACCTTCATGCACGACATGAAGCATCGATTAATTATCTACCCCTGTTTTGCTGGCAATATACTTATCTACAATTAAAAACATAACTAGGCAACCAAAACTCGAAAACTACATATAATAACACTCTGTTAACTAAATCCTGTCCACTCTGCACGCAGTAGCTGTTATGTTTTTAATCCGTGTTTCTCATTTGTTTTGTGCATCGGGTTTTTATAAAATTCTGTTAATTATTATTTTTTTAATATCCGGATTTGTTCGGTTTAGTTATACTATTTTATTTATTCGTTATGGAATTAAATTTTGATGTTCTTTTTTTTATATTTACATCGAACGCAATACGCAGATATTAAAGCGGATGTTCATATAGAGGAGGCTTTCAAACATGGCGCACAAAAGCATTTGAACAGGGATTTTTAATTAAATTCGAAATGTAAACATCGGTTCAAAGTGATTCAGTTGTCTGCTCCAAGCCTTGCATCTCAAATAGAGCAGAAAAACTTTTAAATTCAATTCATTTTGAAGAGTAGAATTAATACGTTTTTTTATACTGGAAATGTCTGTCTTTTTTTTTTTAAACCAATCAGTTAGTTAGCCTGGTTCATATGTAAACCTGGTGATATTTTGTATTTGCATATGCAATAATTCTACTATCTGTGCTGTAAGTAGGTTTTTTTATGCTACCGCCTTCAGTTGTTTATATTTCTCTATTACCATCTTTCGTCTTTTGTTTCTGTGATTGTATTTTGTTCACTGTTAATATTATTCAGTAGTAGCCGTACCCGTGCGCTCCGCTGCACCTGTTAGAAATAAATATAAAGTAATTACATAGTTAAAATAGGACATTTGATGCAGGGAACATTCGTGTTTGATAGAAGGATAAATCGTTTAATATGTTACTTAATTTAAATTGTATTAAAAAAATTAAAATTCGATCATTTTGATCCAGAGATCACTCATTTCGTCATAAAAATTATTTTAGGAAATACAGAAAACGAATTTACAGAATAGCCTATCAAGTTTTCTGTCCATAAGAAGCTATTTCAATCTTACCTGGCCTCGATTCACTCAGAAGTTACTGTAATAACATTATAGCATTATGTCCATCTAGAGAAATTACACTTTCCAATGGTGAATTAATAATTAATTATACAAATCGGTTAATTTAGCTTCTGATATTACTTCATACAAACACAGAAACATTCTCTGTAGGCTATGTTTCATAGCTTTCGATTGTTGTTGTCCGAGGCCCCTTATAGACGAAGTCATTTGTTTTTTATTTCATTGCACCGCCTTAGATGGCGTTATTGTAATTTTGAAACTCATTTATCTCATTAAATATCAGTCCTATGGAAATTTTGAATAGAATAAAACTTATCGGAAATTATTTTTAAAGAAACTTTTTTATGTAATATTTTTCATGAAAATTAATAATAAGGGAGATATTTCGATTTATTTACTTCAAACCCCCTTATAACCACCCTTTTAAATAAAATTTTTTGAATGCCATATAGCCTAAAATCTAAGTTACAACGAACTTAATTTATATTCCAATTTTCATATAAATCGGTTCAGCCATTATCGCGTGAAAAGGTAACATACATCCAGACAGACAGACAAAAATTAAAAAAAAAAAGCGATTTTCGGTTTCAGGGCGGTTAATTATAATTATATGTTAGGACCAATTATTTTTGGAAAATCGAAAATTATCAGAAAAATTTCGGCTACAGATTTATTATTAGTATAGATGACTATATTCATCTTCAGGCCAGGAAGCTACTGTAACTATGGCAACATGAAATGCCTTTATTTTTTTCCCCATAAGATTAACATTAGGCTATCTTATTGGTATGATTTTGAGTATATCGTCTTTCATTTGTTTTCATGTAAACGTCTTATATTTCGGTAGATAGGAGGAAAATGTATTGGCTATGAATAAAAGTGACTGACATTCTGAAGGATTTATATAATTTATTTTGCGACACAAACAATATATCACAGAGTTACTTCCGCTGCCCACAATCTTTGCAGACTAGCTGCGATATGAACTCCACCAGGGTGCGGGTGGGTCGACCAGACATCCCCTGCCTGAGGTAGGACTCGTCCACCCCGTTGGCATACATGACTCCGAAGTTGTCCAGGTGAATCCACTCACCGCACGGCACGAACTGGCGCAAGAAGGCCGCGGCTTTGCAGGCACCGCCTCCGCGCCCCGAACCCACGTTCCTTACGTCCACCGACCTGCTTACTGTTACCTGCAGAATTAGATTAGTTTTAAGACTCGAACCGTCAGCTTTCACGTAGAAGTACGCCTTTCTTCTCACTAGGTAAGGGTGAAACTCCTTGTCGCGCTTCTGTTCTCCTTGTTGTAATTGTACTCATATATCTCCTTGTTCTCCTTGTGTTTTCCTGATTCTACTTGTATTCCCTTAGTTATAATTGTATTCCCCTTGTTCTCCTTCTATTCCTCCATGTATTTCCCTTGTCATTTCTTTTTTCGCACCACTTTGCGTAATCTAATCTAATCTAATCTAATCTAATCTAATCTAATCTAATCTAACATAATCTAATCTAAATCTATCACTTCCAGTCCAATATAATCTGATATACTTATCCCTTTTTTCTTCCCCGGGCTAATCTAATCTAATCTAATCTAATCTAAACCTGTCACTTCCAGTCCAATATAATCTGATATACTTATCCATTTTTTCTTCCCCGGGCTAATCTAATCTAATCTCAATTTGTCACTTCCAGTCCAATATAATCTGATAGCCTTATCCCTTTTTTCTTCCCCGGGCTAATCTAATCTAATCTAATCTAATCTAAATCTGTCACTTCCAGTCCAATATAATCTGATATACTTACCCCTTTTTTCTTCCCCGGGCTAATCTAATCTAATCTAATCTAATCTGATATACTTACCCCTTTTTTCTTCCCCGGGCTAATCTAATCTAATCTAATCTGATATACTTACCCCTTTTTTCTTCCCCGGGCTAATCTAATCTAATCTAATCTAATCTGATATTTATCCATTTTTTCTTCCCCGGGCTAATCTAATCTAATCTAAATTTGTCACTTCCAGTCCAATATAATCTGATATACTTATCCCTTTTTTCTTCCCCGGGCTAATCTAATCTAATCTAATCTAATCTAATCTAATCTAATCTAATCTAATCTAATCTAAATCTGTCACTTCCAGTCCAATATAATCTGATATACTTACCCCTTTTTTCTTCCCCGGGCTAATCTAATCTAATCTAATCTAATCTGATATACTTACCCCTTTTTTCTTCCCCGGGCTAATCTAATCTAATCTAATCTAATCTGATATACTTACCCCTTTTTTCTTCCCCGGGCTAATCTAATCTAATCTAATCTGATATACTTACCCCTTTTTTCTTCCCCGGGCTAATCTAATCTAATCTAATCTAACCTGATATACTTACCCCTTTTTCTTCCCCGGGCTAATCTAATCTAATCTAATCTAATCTGATATACTTACCCCTTTTTTCTTCCCCGGGCTAATCTAATCTAATCTAATCTGATATACTTACCCCTTTTTTCTTCCCCGGGCTAATCTAATCTAATCTAATCTAATCTAATCTGATATACTTATCCATTTTTTCTTCCCCGGGCTAATCTAATCTAATCTAAATTTGTCACTTCCAGTCCAATATAATCTGATATACTTATCCCTTTTTTCTTCCCCGGGCTAATCTAATCTAATCTAATCTAATCTAAATCTGTCACTTCCAGTCCAATATAATCTGATATACTTACCCCTTTTTTCTTCCCCGGGCTAATCTAATCTAATCTAATCTGATATACTTACCCCTTTTTTCTTCCCCGGGCTAATCTAATCTAATCTAATCTGATATACTTATCCATTTTTTCTTCCCCGGGCTAATCTAATCTAATCTAAATTTGTCACTTCCAGTCCAATATAATCTGATATACTTATCCCTTTTTTCTTCCCCGGGCTAATCTAATCTAATCTAATCTAATCTAATCTGATATACTTACCCCTTTTTTCTTCCCCGGGCTAATCTAATCTAATCTAATCTAATCTAATCTGATATACTTACCCCTTTTTTCTTCCCCGGGCTAATCTAATCTAATCTAATCTAATCTAATCTGATATACTTACCCCTTTTTTCTTCCCCGGGCTAATCTAATCTAATCTAATCTAATCTAATCTGATATACTTACCCCTTTTTTCTTCCCCGGGCTAATCTAATCTAATCTAATCTGATATACTTACCCCTTTTTTCTTCCCCGGGCTAATCTAATCTAATCTAATCTAACCTGATATACTTACCCCTTTTTCTTCCCCGGGCTAATCTAATCTAATCTAATCTGATATACTTACCCCTTTTTTCTTCCCCGGGCTAATCTAATCTAATCTAATCTGATATACTTACCCCTTTTTTCTTCCCCGGGCTAATCTAATCTAATCTAATCTAATCTAATCTGATATACTTATCCATTTTTTATTCCCCGGGCTAATCTAATCTAATCTAAATTTGTCACTTCCAGTCCAATATAATCTGATATACTTATCCCTTTTTTCTTCCCCGGGCTAATCTAATCTAATCTAATCTAATCTAATCTAATCTAATCTAATCTAAATCTGTCACTTCCAGTCCAATATAATCTGATATACTTACCCCTTTTTTCTTCCCCGGGCTAATCTAATCTAATCTAATCTAATCTAATCTGATATACTTACCCCTTTTTTCTTCCCCGGGCTAATCTAATCTAATCTAATCTAATCTGATATACTTACCCCTTTTTTCTTCCCCGGGCTAATCTAATCTAATCTAATCTGATATACTTACCCCTTTTTTCTTCCCCGGGCTAATCTAATCTAATCTAACCTGATATACTTACCCCTTTTTCTTCCCCGGGCTAATCTAATCTAATCTAATCTGATATACTTACCCCTTTTTTCTTCCCCGGGCTAATCTAATCTAATTTAATCTGATATACTTACCCCTTTTTTCTTCCCCGGGCTAATCTAATCTAATCTAATCTAATCTAATCTAATCTAATCTGATATACTTATCCCTTTTTTCTTCCTCTTTGTACAGAGAATGGACCCGAAGGCTTGCACTGCAGTCTTAGGCTTATTGTGCTTATCACTCCTATTCTGTGAATGATTGGGTAGCCGAAAGGCCGCGCTCTTGTACAAGTACGCCGCACCGTGAACTGAACCTGGGTTATTGTAGGGATGATGATATGTGAATTAATGATGGTGAAATGATTCCGAGGTTCAACGCCGAAAGTTACCAGCAATTCTGCTTCAATCAGTTGAGGGAAAACCCCGGAAAAAACCGCAACCAGGTAACTTGTCCCAATCAGAATTCGAACCTGGGCCCTTTCGTTCTACTGTCAGACGCGTTGACCGTTACTCCACAGTGGTGGACAATTAATCCACTTACATTACTTCTAACTTAATTTAGTATTATCCTATTGATTGTTACTTCTAATCTAATCTATCGTAATGTAATATAATCTATTCTAATGTAACCTAATGTAATGTAATGTAATCTATCGTAATGTGTTGAAATCTAATCTAACGTAATATAATTTAATCTGGTCCATCATAAAGTAATGTAATCTATTCCAATCTAACCTAATGTAATGCAATCTAATCTAATCTAATCCATCGTAATGCAGTGTTATCTACTCTAACCTAATGTAATGTAATTTAATCTAATCTTATGTAATGTAAAGAAATCTAATCTAACCTAATGTAATGCAGTCTAATGTCTATCGTAATGTAATGTAGTCTATTCTAATCTAACATAATGTAATGTAATCTGATGTAATCTAATCTAATCTAATCTAATCTATCGTAATATAATATAATCTAATCTATCATAATGTACTGTAATCTAATTTAGTCTAACCTTATGTAATGTAATCTAATCTATCATAATATAATGTAATCTAATCTAACCTAATGTAATGTACCCTAATCTAATCTATCGTAATGTAATGTAATCTAATCTTTCATAATATAATGTAATCTAATCTAACCTAATGTAATGTACCCTAATCTAATCTATCATAATGTAATGTAATCTATTTTAGTCTAACATTATGTAATGTGATCTAATCTATCGTAATGTAATGTAATCTAATCTATCGTAATGTAATGTAATCTATTTTAGTCTAACCTTATGTAATGTGATCTAATCTAATCTAATCTAATCTAATCTATCGTAACGTACTGCAATATAATCTAGTCTATCGTAATGTAATGTGATCTAATTTAGTCTAACCTTATGTAATGTAATCTAATCTTTCATAATATAATGTAATCTAATCTAACCTAATGTAATGTACCCTAATCTAATCTATCGTAATGTAATGTAACCTAATCTATCATAATGTAATGTAATCTATTTTAGTCTAACATTATGTAATGTGATCTAATCTATCGTAATGTAATGTAATCTAATCTATCGTAATGTAATGTAATCTATTTTAGTCTAACCTTATGTAATGTGATCTAATCTAATCTAATCTAATCTAATCTAATCTATCGTAACGTACTGCAATATAATCTAGTCTATCGTAATGTAATGTGATCTAATTTAGTCTAACCTTATGTAATGTAATCTAATCTTTCATAATATAATGTAATCTAATCTAACCTAATGTAATGTACCCTAACCTAATCTGTCGTAATGTAAGATAATCTAATCTATCATAATGTAATGTAATCTATTTTAGTCTAACATTATGTAATGTGATCTAATCTATCGTAATGTAATGTAATCTAATCTTTCATAATATAATGTAATCTAATCTAACCTAATGTAATGTACCCATATCTAATCTATCGTAATGTAATTTAATCTAATCTATTATAATGTAATGTAATCTATTTTAGTCTAACATTATGTAATGTGATCTAATCTATCGTAATGTAATGTAATCTAATCTATCGTAATGTAATCTAATCTAACCTAATGTAATGTAATATAATCTAATCTATCGTAACGTAATGTAATATAATCTAGTCTATCGTAATGTAATGTAATCTAATCTATCATAATGTAATGTAATCTATTTTAGTCTAACCTTATGTAATGTGATCTAATCTATCGTAATGTAATGTAATCTAATCTATCGTAATGTAATGTAATCTAATCTATCGTAATTTAATGTAATATAATCTATCGTAATGTAATGTAATCTAATCTAGCCTAATGTAATGTAATATAATCTAACCTAATGCATTGTAATGTAATGTAATCTAATCTAGTCTATCGTAATGTAATGTAATCTAATATAATGTAGTTTTGCCTCATAAATTCTTTAATGTGATTTTAACCCCTCGTCCACACCTGTGGAGTAATGGTCAGCGCGTCTGGCCGCGAAACCAGGTGGCCTGGGTTCGAATCCCGGTCGGGGCAAGTTACCTGGTTGAGGTTTTTTCCGGGGTTTTGCCTCAACCCAGTACGAGCAAATGCTGGGTAACTTTCGGTGCTGGACCCCGGACTCATTTCACCGGCATTATCACCTTCATTTCATTCAGACGCTAAATAACCTAAATGTTGATACAGCGTCGTAAAATAACTCAATAAAATAAAAATATTTTACTTGTCTTCTACTAATTTCTACTGTGATATCTTATAATATTTTACTATTATGATTCCCTTAACTCCTAATCTAATATACTCTAATGTTATCTAATGTAGTCTTTAATATAATATGAGCTACTGTCTCACCTGCTTGTTGTAGTAGTCCCACAACGGGAAGCGCCACACGCGGTCCCCAGTATGCACACCGGCCAACCTGATCTGCTCCCACAATGCATCAGAGTTTGTGAACACCCCTGTGGCCGCCCTGCCTAGCGCCCTGTTCATGTCCTTGCTCAGGGTGCCGATATCCACGACGAAGCGCGGCCAGAAGTTCTGTGCGTAATACAGAGTGTCCGCCATCAACAACCGACCCTCGCAGTCCGTGTCCTCGACCAGGACGTTCTTGCCGCTCATGGTGGCCACCACGTCGCCAGGCTTCATGGCTTGGCAGCCAGGCGTGTTCTCACATAGAGGAATCAGCCCTCTGATGTTGATTGGCAGCTGGAGGTGAGCTATGGCTCTGGTCGTGGCTATCACACAAGCCGCCCCTGACATGTCACCCCGCATGAGATCCATATCTCCTGGTTCCTTAAGGGGAAAGGAATTATTAGATTTTGGGTGAAAACATTTTGGTTTATATAATACTCTTCCTATTTAGTTTATTATCCACTTTTGTTTCCTTCAAATTGTATACCAGACGTGACTACAGGGTGATCCGTTTTGGAAGACATAAAATAAAAACGTGATAAAATGAGAACTGTTGCTATTTATAATTAAATTATTAGGTTTTGGGTGAAAACATTTTGGTTTATATAATACTCTTCCTATTTAGTTTATTATCCACTTTTGTTTCCTTCAAATTGTATACCAGACGTGACTACAGGGTGATCCGTTTTGGAAGACATAAAATAAAAACGTGATAAAATGAGAACTGTTGCTATTTATAATTAAATTATTAGATTTTGGGTGAAAACATTTTGGTTTATATAATACTCTTCCTATTTAGTTTATTATCCACTTTTGTTTCCTTCAAATTGTATACCAGACGTGACTACAGGGTGATCCGTTTTGGAAGACATAAAATAAAAACGTGATAAAATGAGAACTGTTGCTATTTATAATTAAATTATTAGATTTTGGGTGAAAACATTTTGGTTTATATAATACTCTTCCTATTTAGTTTATTATCCACTTTTTTTTTCCTTCAAATTGTATACCAGACGTGACTACAGGGTGATCCGTTTTGGAAGACGTAGAATAAAAACGTGATAAAATGAGAACTGTTGCTATTTATAATTAAATTATTAGATTTTGGGGTGAAAAAATTTTGGTTTATTTATTACTCTTTCTATTTATTTTTGTCTCCCTAAAATGGTATACCAGACGTGACTACAGGATGATCCATTTCGGAAGACATAACATAAAACGTGATAAAATGAGAACTGTTGCTATTTATGAATAATTTCAAGGAAAAATTGTTCCGGGGCCGGGTATCGATCCTGGGACCTCTGGTTGAACGTACCAGCGCTCTTTCCAACTGAGCTACCCGGGAACTCCACCCGACACCGTCTCAACTTTTCCCTTTTATATCCACACAACTCGCATGGGCTGACGAAACGCCAGAGACCCACATTGAGTGCACACAATCTCTGTGTGACTTGGAATTGTGGTTTTCTGTTAACGTACATTAACGTATATATTATGCACATCTAGTCCTTCAGGTAAGGCTCCCTGTAAAGCAGATTTGAATAATTTCAAGGAAAAATTGTTCCGGGGCCGGGTATCGATCCCGGGACCTCTGGTTGAACGTACCAGCGCTCTTTCCAACTGAGCTACCCGGGAACTTCACCCGACACCGTCTCAACTTTTCCCTTTTATTGCTATTTATAATTAAATTATTAGATTTTGGGCGAAAAAATTTTGGTTTATATGTTACTCTTCCTATTTATTTTATTATTTAGTTTTGTCTCCTTAAAATTGTGTACCAGACATGACTACAGGGTGATCCGTTTTGGAAGACATAAAATAAAAACATGATAAAATGAGAACTGTTGCTATTTATAATTAAATTATTAGATTTTGGGTGAAAAATTTTGGTTTATCTAATACTCTTCCTATTTAGTTTATTATTCACTTTTGTCTCCTTAAAATTGTATACCAGACGTGACTACAGAGTGATCCGTTTTGGAAGACATAGAATAAAAAACGTGATAAAATGAGAACTGTTTCTATTTATAATTAAATTATTAGATTTTGGGTGAAAACATTTTGGTTTATATATTACTCTTCCTATTTATTTTATTATTCAGTTTTGTCTCCTTAAAATTGTATACCAGACATGACTACAGGATGATCCGTTTTGGAAGACAAAATAAAAAGGTGATAAAATGAGAACTGTTGCTATTTATAATTAAATTATTAGATTTTGGGTGAAACAATTTTGGTTTATATATTACTCTTCCTATTTATTTTATTATTTAGTTTTGCCTCCTTAAAATTGTATACCAGGCATGGCTACAGGGTGATCCGTTTTGGAAGACATAAAATAAAAAAATGATAAAATGAGAACTGTTGATATTTATAATTAAATTATTAGAATCCCGGCCACCAAGTCACTCAATTGAGTGCGTCTCTTGTATAATGACAGTTGACTTAATATATGTCAACATATATATCGAATTTGAAGTCAGGCCACAAAGGGGAAAACACTAGAGGAGAGGTATTCGACCCGGTGCTAAGTATTGAACTTCGGCGTAGCTCAGTGGTTAGAGTACTTGGTATGTAGAACCAAAGACCCGGGTTCGATCCACGGCGCCAGAGAGAATTTTTCTCCTCTAATAACCATTGTTCTATAAATGGCGTTCCTATGTTTGTCATTAATTTTCTTTTCGCAAACTACACTTTGTAAACAAGAACTCAGCAATTTTAAAATAACAAATAATCAACAATACATTTTTGTAGATATACAGGGTGTTTTATGAAGAATAGTAAATATTTTAGGGGGTGATAGTATGAACTGTTCTGAGTAAAAAAAATCATAAAAACACGTGTCCAATTTTTATTGCGTACAGAGATACAGCTGTTAAAAAATTCCATATAATATATGTCAAATTTTTATTGGGTATCTCTGTACTAAATACAAATTAGACACATGTTTATGTGGACATTTTTACTCACAACAGTCCATACTATCATCCCCTAAAATATTTACTATTCCTCCTGAAACACTCTGTATATATAATACTTTTTGAGGTATTTAACATGGGTAATATATGACTTCTGATCTCACCTTAAGACACAAGCCGCCACTGTCGAATGTGACGCCACTGCCCACCAGTACCACAGGCCTCTCGTCGTACGCTGTCCCATAATAGCTGAGTTCCAAGAATACAGGAGGTTCACAAGAACCCTTTGCAGCGCTGAGGAACGCACCCATCTTCTGTGTCTCAGCCCAGCCTTGAACCTTGACCTCCACGTTAATGCCAGACTGACACAGGATCTCTACAGCGTTCAGGGCGAATGTAGTGGGCGTCATGATGTTCGCAGGGGTGTCCATAAGCTGTCGTGCCAGGTTTTGGGCAGCTGCTTTCTGAAGACCGATGTGCCAACTTGTACAGTCTGAGCCATCATGGAGTTCCAGTTGTGGTATAGGAATCTGCTTTGATTTGTGTTTCAGTTCTTGGTAAATCCACACCGCAAGAGCTGAACCCTCAGCTGCGGATTCTGCGTGATCGAAGCTATCAACGTATATTCTCTGAATCCTCAGTCCTTGAAGGGCTCTGGATCCTGCACCAGCTGCATTTCTTATAAATTCCTTCCCTTCGTCCCGCTCCTCAATTTCGTTGTATCCAGCACATTCTGAGCCCATCCCAACCACAGAAATGGCGTTAAATTCCTCTTCAATACCAAAAAGAAGCCTTACTTCTCCCCTAGCAGGAAGGGGTCCAGATAATTTAAGCATATGAGTTAGCCTGCCATTGCTGACTCTGTTTATCTTCTGTCCTGACTTTGTAAATTTCAGATCGGCGTATCGTAGGTCCTCCGAACTTTCGTACACACCGATTACCAGACCTTTGGTTAACTTGGGATCACCAGCACAAAAATCTTCTTCTGAAATGTTTGCAGCAGCGGTCAATGGGTTGTAAGTCAAAAATCTTAAATGTTCGCCACGAAAAATTCGAAGATTATCACGAGAAACCAAATTTAACACTTTCCTCGTGATCATTGTGTAAGAAATACAAATAAAACTCTTTGAAAGACTGTAATATGAATAATTACAAGAACTAATATTGAACAAATTCGCGTTCACCATGGAAACTCTGAATCTTGTTACGCAATACACCACTTCAATTGTCTCATCTGTTGCTAGGACACACATCTTTCTGATTTTCATTAACTTACGAGTATTGCAAGCAGGCCTATATGGAATACTTTATTATACAACGGATAATATGCAGAAATATTTTATTTTTAAATGGAATCTACGAACCATAATTAATAATAATAATAATAATAATAATAATAATAATAATAATAATAATAATAATAATCATCATAATGAAAACGATAATAATAATAATTTTACATATTTATTTATTACTTATTTATTTATTCATTTATATTATTTATGGCAGTGTTCATATCTTAGGCCTTCTCTTCCATTTAACCAGGTCTACAATCTATACTAATAATAAATCTGTAGCCAAAACTTTTCTGGTAATTTTCGATTTTCCAAAAATAATTGGTGTTAAAATGTATTATTTACCATCCTGAAACCGAAAATCGCTTTTTTGAAAATTTTTGTATGTCTGTCTGTCTGTCCGTATGTTTGTTACCTTTTCACGGGATAATGGCTGAACGGATTTCGATGAAAATTGGAATATAAATTAAGTTCGTTGTAACTTAGATTTTAGGCTATATGGCATTCAAAATACGTTATTTAAAAGGGGGGGTTATAGGGGGCCTGAATTAAATAAATCGAAATATCTCGCTTATTATTGATTTCTGTGAAAAATGTTACATAACAAAAGTTTCTTTAAAATGATTTGTGATAAGTTTTATTCTTTGAAAAATTTTGATAGGACTGATATTTAATGAGATAAATGAGTTTTAAAATTAAAATAACTGCCATCTAAGGCGGTGTATTCAAATAAAAAACAAATGACTTCGTCTATAAGGGGCCTTGGACACAACAATCGAAAGCTATGAAACTTAGCCTAAAGACAATGTTTCTGTGTTTGTATGAAGTAATATCGGAAGCTAAATTAACCGATTTGTATAATTAATTATTATTTCATCATTAGAAAGTGTAGTTTCTCTGGATGGACATAATGTTATAATGTTATTACAGTAACTTGTGAGTGAATCGAGGACAGGTAAGATTAAAATAGCTTCTTATGCACAGAAAACTTGATAGGTTATTCTGTATATTCATTTCCTGTATTTCTTAAAATAATGTTTATGAACATATTCATTTTTATCTCAGAGAATTAACGAACAACGAGAGTGTATTGATTTAGTTTGCAGTAATAGTACGTTAGCTTAGCAATGCATTATTTTATAATTCAAATTTTAACTATGCTCAATTGAATCGTGTTAAAACACATAAAATACATATGCAATAAATGCAATGCAAAAAAATTGGGTAATGAGCCAAGCAGATTATGTTGCGCTGTTGTAAAATTGTAAAAGTTGTTCCTCCTGAGATTCAAGAGCTCCCACAACAAATTAAAAACTTTCTAATTCGAGTACATCCGTTATCAACACACTTTTTACATAATATAATATAATATAATATAATATAATATGTCCACACCTGTGGAGTAACGGTCAGCGCGTTTGGCCGCGAAACCAGGTGGCCCGGGTTCGAGTCCCGGTCGGAGCAAGTTACCTGGTTGAGGTTTGAGGCCTTTTCCGGGCTTTTCCCTCAACCCAATACGAGCAAATGCTGGGTAACTTTCGGTGCTGGATCCCGGACTCATTTCACCGGCATTATCACCTTCATTTCATTCAGTCGCTAAATAACCTAGATGTTGATACAGCGTCGTAAAATAACCCAATTAAAAAATAAAAAAATATAATATAATATAATATAATATAATATAAACATAATAATAAATATGTATCCAAAATTTTTCTGTTAATTTTCGCTTTTCCAAAAATAATTGGTAATAACAAATAAGAAACATGTTAAAGAAATTATCATTACACCAAATGAGTGGTCTCTGGATCAAAATGATCGCATTTGAATATTGTAAATACAATTTAAATTAAGTCACATAATAAACAATTTATCCTTCTATCAAACACGAATGTTCCCTGGATCAAACGTCCTATTTTAGTTATGTAATTACTTTATATTTATTTCTAACGGGTGCAGCGGAGCGCACGGGTACGGCTAGTATAATACAAATTACATAACTTACCATAATAATATTAATAATAATAATAATAATAATAATAATAATAATAAATGGGAAATGCCTGTTATTTTTCGGTTGAGGAGCTTTTGTCATCTAGTCTGCTGTCAAAAAATCTGAAAGTTAGAATTTATAAAACAGTTATATTACCGGTTGTTCTGTTTGGTTGTGAAACTTGGACTCCCACTTTTAGAGAGGAACAGAGATTAAGGGTGTTTGAGAATAAGGTTCTTAGTAAAATATTTGGGGCTAAGAGGGATGAAATTACAGGAGAATGGAGAAAGTTACACAACACAGAACTGCACGCATTGTATTCTTCACCTGACATAATTAGGAACATTAAATCCAGACGTTTGAGATGGGCAGGGCATGTAGCACGTATGGGCGAATCCAGAAATGCATATAGAGTGTTAGTTGTGAGGCCTGAGGGAAAAAGACCTTTGAGGATGCCGGGACTTAGATGGGAGGATAATATTAAAATGGATTTGATGGAGGTGGGCTATGATGATAGAGACTGGATTAATCTTGCTCAGGATAGGGACCGATGGCGGGCTTATGTGAGGGTGGCAATGAACCTCCGGGCTCATTAAAAGTCAGACGTATATAATAATAATAATAATAATAATAATAATAATAATAATACGTTATTGAAGTTAATTAGTAATATCGATATATCTCAGTACATTAGAAATCTAAAGATAATCAGGGCTATTTAGAAATTTATCATTTATAAAGTAAAATTATTTACATATTTAAATAGGCACTATAATCACCATTTAACATATTAAGAGAAAATAAATTTAGTTAAATAATCTGAAAGCAAAGATCAAATTATCGCATGTTACTTATGAGTTTAATTCAGATAACAGGTACATTATTTGGCTCATTTTGTGTGACCTAAGATAAAATAGTAGTAATTTCAATGTTTTAGCGTTCCTTATAAACTACACAGGCTATTTATAGACGATAAGATGATAATTGTAATTGTAATTGTTTATTTAACGTTCCTTTTAAACTACAGAGGCTATTCATAGACGATAAGATGATAATTGTAATTGTAATTCTTTATTTAATGTTTCTTTTAAACTACAGAGGCTATTCATAGACGATAAGATGATAATTGTAATTGTAATTCTTTATTTAACGTTCCTTTTAAACTACAGAGGCTATTCATAGACGATAAGATGATAATTGTAATTGTAATTGTTTATTTAAAGTCCCTTTTAAACTAAAGAGGCTATTCATAGACGATAAGATGATAATTGTAATTGTAATTGTTTATTTAACGTTCCTTTTAAAATACAGAGGCTATTCATAGACGATAAGATGATAATTGTAATTGTAATTGTTTATTTAACGATCCTTTTAAACTACAGAGGCTATTCATAGACGATAAGATGATAATTGTAATTGTAATTGTTTATTTAACGTTCCTTTTAAAATACAGAGGCTATTCATAGACGATAAGATGATAATTGTAATTGTAATTGTTTATTTAACGTTCCTTTTAAACTACAGAGGCTATTCATAGACGATAAGATGATAATTGTAATTGTAATTCTTTATTTAACGTTCATTTTAAATTACAGAGGCTATTCATAGACGATAAGATGATAATTGTAATTGTAATTCTTTATTTAACGTTCCTTTTAAACTACAGAGTCTATTCATAGACGATAAGATGATAATTGTAACTGTAATTCTTTATTTAACGTTCCTTTTAAACTACAGAGACAATTCATAGACGATAAGATGATAATTGTAATTGTAATTCTTTATTTAACGTTCCTTTTAAACAACAGAGGCTATTCATAGACGATAAGATGATAATTGTAATTGTAATTCTGTATTTAACGTACCTTTTAAACTACAGAGGCTATTCATAGACGATAAGATGATAATTGTAATTGTAATTGTTTATTTGACGTTCCTTTTAAATACAGAGGCTATTCATAGACGATAAGATGATAATTGTAATTGTAATTCTTTATTTTACGTTCCTTTTAAACTATAGAGGCTATTCATAGACGATAAGATGATAATTGTAATTGTAATTCTTTATTTAACGATCCTTTTAAACTACAGAGACTATTCATAGACGATAAGATGATAATTGTAATTGTAATTCTTTATTTAACGATCCTTTTAAACTACAGAGTCTATTCATAGACGATAAGATGATAATTGTAACTGTAATTCTTTATTTAACGTTCCTTTTAAACTACAGAGACAATTCATAGACGATAAGATGATAATTGTAATTGTAATTCTTTATTTAACGATCCTTTTAAACTACAGAGTCTGTTCATAGACGATAAGATGATAATTGTAATTGTATTTCTTTATTTAACGTTGCTTTTAAACTACAGAGACTATTCATAGACGATAAGATGATAATTGTAATTGTAATTCTTTATTTAACGTTCCTTTTAAATTACAGAGGCTATTCATAGGCGATAAGATGATCATTGTAACTGTAATTCTTTATTTAACGTTCCTTTTAAACTACAGAGGCTATTCATAGACGATAAGATGATAAGTGTAATTGTAGTTCCTTATTTGTGGTCCAGTTTCAACTGTAAAGTACTTACAGGCCTCTGCATGTCCAGTAGGCCTACTGATGTGTTCAGAATGAACCTTCTTGAGTGTTAGAGGGCATTTACAGTAACTGTCCAACCGCCTGGAGAATTTCTCCACAAAGGAAATAAACGAAATGACGGTGATGCCGTATCAAAGGCTGTCGCATTGTGTTCGGGTCACGTTAGCTCTGTTAGATCGAGTCTGCATTAAGGAGAAAGCGGGGTGCCACTCCTATTACAGGGAGCGCTGAGTTTACCGTGTTAGTACGTTCCTTTTACACGTCTTGGAATCTGGAGTGCATTCTCTTCATCCTCCTGCTACAGTCAACCGCACGAAAGAAGGCGAAAATCAGCGCATAAGAGAGAGAAAGAGACTGTTGCTATAGCGACGTGGCCAGAATTAGCAAGGGGAATGTATGCTTTTCAAGTTAAAAAATCCTTTTGGGGGAAGCATGAGGAAGGTTACTATGTAGGTACATATAAATCGTCAACTTCGAGGAAATGTATAAATTGCTTTGGATTTATTTTAGTGGGACGATGTGAAGAGCAGATATATTTTTATATATCGTTTATTCAACAACACGGCTACTAGACCGGTTCAATATAAAGCAAATTTGAAGCTGGTTGAGATAATTATTTTCAAATATTTATTGTTTTGTTTTTCTGTAATATGCATAGTTCATCAGCTTGTCAGCATCATGATATCCATACCTCAATGAAATAATTCAATTTATTATACCGAAGTAAACATAAATAAATAAATAAATAGCCACCGGCGTAGCTCAGTCGGTTGAGGCGCGGGTTCGATTCCCGCTTGAGCTGATTGCCTGGTTGGGATTTGTACGATATATTCTCCAACTGTAAGGCAAATGTCAGGTAATCAATGGCGAATTCTCGGCCTCATCTCGCGAAATATCAGCTCGCTATCACCAACCCCATAGATGCTACATTACCTCGTAGTTGATACAGTGTCGTTAAATAACCGAGTAATATAAATAAATAAATACAATCAATGAGTGAATACGTAAATAATTCAGTAAATAAATAAATAAATACATAAATAAATAAATACAATAAATGAATGAGTACGTAAATAATTCAGTAAATAAATAAATAAATAAATACAATAAATGAATGAGTACGTAAATAATTCAGCAAATAAATAAATAAATAAATAAATAAATACAATCAATGAGTGAGTACGTAAATAATTCAGTAAATGAATAAATAAATACATCAATAAATAAATACAATAAATGAATGAGTACGTAAATAATTCAGTAAATAAATAAATAAATATATAAATAAATAAATAAATAAATACAATCAATGAGTGAGTACGTAAATAATTCAGTAAATAAATAAATACATAAATAAAAAAATAAATAAATACAATAAATGAATGAGTACGTAAATAATTCAGTAAATAAATAAATAAATAAATAAATAAATAAATAAATACAATCAATGAGTGAATACGTAAATAATTCAGTAAATAAATAAATACATAAATAAATAAATACAATAAATGAATGAGTACGTAAATAATTCAGTAAATAAATAAACAAATAAATAAATAAATAAGTACAATAAACGAATGAGTACGTAAATAATGCAGTCAATAAATGAATAAATAAATATATATAAATGAGTACGTAAATAATTAAGTAAATAAATAAATAAATAAGTAAATAAATAAATAAATGAGTACGTAATTAATTAAGTAAATAAATAAATAAATAAATAAACTTACTTACTTACTTACTTACAAATGGCTTTTAAGGAACCCGAAGGTTCATTGCCGCCCTCACATAAGCCCGCCATCGGTCCCTATCTGAGCAAGATTATTCCATTCTCTATCATCACATCACACCTCTCTCAAATCCATTTCAAAATTATCCTCCCGTGTACGTCTCGGCCTCCCTAAAGGTCTTTTTCCCTCCGGTCTCCCAACTAACACTCTATATGCATTTCTGGATTCGCCCATACGTGCTACATGCCCTGCCCATCTCAAACGTCTGGATTTAATGTTCCTAATTATGTCAGGTGAAGAATACAATGCGTGCAGTTCTGTGTTGTGTAACTTTCTCCATTCTCCTGTAACTTCATCCCGCTTAGCCCCAAATGTTTTCCTAAGCACCTTATTCTCAAACACCCTTAACCTATGTTCCTCTCTCAGCGTGAGAGTGCAAGTTTCACAACCATACAGAACAACCGGTAATATAACTGTTTTATAAATTCTAACTTTCAGATTTTTGGACAGCAGACTGGATGAAATAAATAATTAAATACATAAATAAATAAATAAATAAATAAATAAATAAATAAATAAATAAATAAATATTTACTTACATTGAATTATAATTTTACCTGCTTCAATGATATCTGGTAGCACTTGACAACAATGAAAAAAGGGCCATATTAGCTTTTAGAATATGATTTTCATGAACTGCACAATGAATAAAATTGTATCACGATATGCCCGGGGATTGAATCGGGGTCGCACGTGTAGAAGAGCGGTAAACTATCTCCTGAGCTAGATATTCGGCTGAATGAAATACAGCCTATTTGTGAACATGATGTGTGAGTAGCATTAGCTATAATTACGAAATTCAGTACCCCTATGTGCAGGACTAGCGTTTTCACTAACCATACCCCTATCATAACAGTAGTAAACCTGCCCCTATCAATAACAACAGCTATGAACCTGATATATTCCACGTAGTAATTCCATAACCGTCTAAGTTTTTAAAGTCTTATACACGCACAGCTCGTGTTTCACTCACTGAATAAATTGTGTTCCTAGCATGACGTCATTTGTTATTATATCCTTCCTTATTTATCAGGTGTAACTGATTCGTCATCGTTTCCAAGGAAGCCGTATTATATTTTGTAACTATGTCATAACTAGAGTTTTGTACACTTAAACATTAACTTCCTTCATTGCAAAACATGTTACCTTCAACTGTTTATCATTATGGCGACAGGCATGTGGAACATACGTGCAGAAGGCCGTGATTACTCAGTTCTATGTGCGTTTTAAGGCGATTCATTTGTCAGCGCTAAAATGTACCACATTTTTCTGTGGTTATTCCTAATAGAAATGTTTATGGTATAATTATCAGACATTTAGAGGGCTTTTACTCAGGATATATCCGTTTCCCCTTACCATTCTACCAACATTCTCTACGCTGGAGTGAAATTTTGATGTGTAGTATGTGTTGCTGATGGTGATATGGGTATAGATTTGGGTTCAGGTACCTGGGGCTTATGAGGTACTCATCTAGGGATAGGATCTAACTCCGTCAGGGATGAGGCAGGTTGGTTCGCTTGTTAGCATCGGTTTCAAGC
Organism: Periplaneta americana; assembly: GCF_040183065.1. NCBI lineage: Eukaryota > Metazoa > Arthropoda > Insecta > Blattodea > Blattidae > Periplaneta > Periplaneta americana. The sequence goes on along the minus strand of NC_091118.1, from coordinate 12,074,316 downwards.
AATCCTACGCTTGCCGCCTGTCATGTTTGGAAAATTTTTCGTAAATAGGGCGCAAAATGGGTCAATTTGAGTCTAAATGCGTAAATAGATTAACATATTTACAGTTATAATAAACACAGAACATTAAAGAATAAATACATAAATTTATATGTAAAAATACATAAACAATAAGTAAAAATAAATAATGAATACTTAATTACATAAATAAGCAAGTAAAAAACAGTACTGTAGTGCTTTTTGTTTGATATTCACGCATATATGTAATACATCCGGGAAAAAATGACATCTAAATACACAACTAGTAACTCAGTTTCTTAATATTGTAGTTTCAGAGGAATTTATTAAATTAAATATTAAAATGTAACTTCATTTGTTTTATTTATCATTTCACATTTTTTCTACAGTCAATTGTTTATCATTTCTGTTGTACAAGGTGCAGCAAAATGCATGGCACATTTACATAATACAACGCTGCATAGCAACGGCGGCTTTGGAATTGTTTGTTTATTCCAGGAGACCTGCCATTTCATTTGCGATGAAACAGTAGTGCATACAAATACGCATTCAGGTTGTGGAAGCTTTTATTCCTTTAAATAGTGCAATCGCATTTCAGCGTTTCATTGTGTTCCTGATAGACGAACAATTGTGCGATGGGTCCAGTCTTGGAGAGAAGATGAAAAAGTGGAAAACGTCCAATTCACCGGCAGATGAGAATAAAATTCTATGCACAACTTCAAGAAATGATTGCTGAGAACAACGATATTCACCTAATTTGCTTTAGCATCGAGTTTCAAGAGACCGTAAGAAAAATGTCAGGTAATCTATGGCGAATCCTCGGCCTCACATCGCCAAATATCATCTCACTATTAGCAATCCCATCGACGATAAATAACCTAGTAGTTGATACATCGTCGTTAAATAACCAGGAAAAAAATATATGATAGAATAAATAGAGCAGTAAATAAATGACTAAATAAATAAGTGAATAACTATATGATTGAATAGGTAAATAAATAAATAAATAAATAAATAAGTAAATAAGTAATAAATAAATGAGAAAATAAATAAATAGACAAGTAAATAAATGTCTAAATGAATAAGTGAATAACTAAATGATTGAATAGGTAAATAAATAAATAAATAAATAAATGAGAAAATAAATAAATAGACAAGTAAATAAATGTCTAAATGAATAAATGAATAAATAGATAAGTAAATAAATGACTAAATGAATAAATAAATAAATAGGCAAGTAAATAAATGTTTAAATGAATAAATAAATAAATAAATAAATAAATAGGCAAGTAAATAAATGTCTAAATGAATGAATAAATAAATAGGCAAATAAACAAATGTCTAAATGAATAAATAAATATATAAATAAATAAATAAGTAGATAAATAAATGAGAAAATAAATAAATAGACAAGTAAATAAATGTCTAAATGAATAAGTGAATAACTAAATGATTGAATAGGTAAATAAATAAATGAGAAAATAAATAAATAGACAAGTAAATAAATGTCTAAATGAATAAGTGAATAACTAAATGATTGAATAGGTAAATAAATAAATGAGAAAATAAATAAATAGACAAGTAAATAAATGTCTAAATGAATAAATGAGTAAATAGATAAGTAAATAAATGTCTAAATGAATAAATAACTTAATAAATAAATGAGAATAAATTAATAGACAAGTAAATAAATGTCTAAATAAATAAGCGAATAACTAAATGATTGAATAGGTAAATAAATAAATAAATGAGAAAATAAATAAATAGACAAGTAAATAAATGTCTAAATGAATGAATAAATAAATACACAAGTAAATAAATATCTAAATGAATAAATAAATAAATAAATTAGAAAATAAATAAATAGACAAGTAAATAAATGTCTAAGTGAATGAATAAATGAATGAATAAATGAATAGACAAGTAAATAAATGTCTAAATGAATAAATAACTTAATAAATAAATGAGAAAATAAATTAATAGACAAGTAAATAAATGTCTAAATAAATAAGTGAATAACTAAATGATTGAATAGGTAAACAAATAAATAAACAAATAAATGAGAAAATAAATAAATAGACAAGTAAACAAATGTCTAAATGAATGAATAAATAAATAGACAAGTAAATAAATGTCTAAATGAATAAATAAATAAATAAATTAGAAAATAAATAAATAGGCAAGTAAATAAATGTCTATATGAATGAATAAATAAATAAATAAGTAAATAAATAAATAAATAAATATACAAGTAAACAAATGTCTAAATGAATGAATAAATAAGTAAATTAATAAATAAATAGACAAGTAAATAAATATCTAAATGAATAAATAAATAAATATGTAACTAGACAAGTAAATAAATGTCTAAGTGAATGAATAAATGAGTAAATATATAAATAAATACACAAGTAAGTAAATGTCTAAATGAATGAATAAATAAATAAATACATACATGAATACGAGTAAATAACTAACTGAATGAATGAAGGAATAAAATTTTCTTCGCTTCATTTCACTTCAACAGCAAGTAGCGGCTACGTTTGGAGGCTGGTAACATTGATAACTGTCTAGTATAACCTTCAAAAATGACAACAATGACTAGCAAATTTTTATCCGAACAGGGATTCAGGGACAAGATTCCTTGGCGCTCTCAATATCTACATGTGTCCTTATTCCTAAGTACCTTTTGAAATGATGAATATTCCAGACCTTTCTGTCTTATTCGAAATCCCATCGCCTTCTGCGGGCTTTGAACCTGTGAACTTCAGCACGTATGCAGTCACTGACGCCTAGCTGCGAAAGGCTGTCGACCCTAGCCTTGTTACATAAGGCCTACGTTACGCTGTCTTGTGGAGAAACGAGAGACATCTCTGCGACTATCTGGAAATACTCCACGTGGTTACCAGGGTTACATGTCATTGCCGATAGCTTTTGTCTTTTCTAATACTGTGGATATAACTGAATGCTCTTATCTAAGGTCACAAGTACGTTCTTTGTCGTCATTTGTTTATCATTTCTTTCTTTTCTTTTAATTTTTTTCTCGTCTTCCAATGTTGTTTTCTTTATCATTGCATGGAGCATAAAAGAGAAATTATTGAGTTGTTTTGAACATTCTGTGTACAGCGTTTTTCCGTGAAATATTGTACGGATTTTGTTGATATTCAGTATCTGTGAGTCAGTTTATCGGGAATGATATAATAGGCTATGGTACAACCTCACTAATTCAGAATAAGATCTTAAGTTGAATAATTTGATTTACCATCACACTTTTTACTCTTTGCATATACTTCTGTCTTCATTATGTGAAATATTGATCTCAAAGCGTCACGAGTGAAAAAAGAAGACCTGTGGGAATTACCGACAATTCCGATGTAGTGAATTCTTAGTAAAACGTACCATAATAATAATAATAATAATAATAATAATAATAATAATAATAATAATAATAATAATATTAATAATAATAATACAATAATAATAATAATAATAATAATAATAATAATAATAATAATAATACAGCAGAGTCCGTAAAGGCCAGTTTCTATCTGATGCGTTTCCAATTCACTGCGGGCTAAAGCAAGGGGATGCACTATCACCTTTACTTTTTAACTTCGCTCTAGAATATGCCATTAGGAAAGTCCAGGATAACAGAGAGGGTTTGGAATTGAACGGGTTACATCAGCTGCTTGTCTATGCGGATGACGTGAATATGTTAGGAGAAAATCAACAAACACGGAAATTTTACTCGAAGCAAGTAAAGCGATCGGTTTGGAAATAAATCTCGAAAATATAAAGTATATGATTATGTCTCGTGACCAGAACATTGTACGAAATGGAAACATAAAAATTGGAGATTTATCCTTCGAAGAGATGGAAGAATTCAAATATCTTGGAGCAACAGTAACAAATATAAATGACACTAAGGAGCAAATTAAACACAGAATAAATATGGGAAATGCGTGTTATTATTCGGTTGAGAAGCTTGTATCATCCAGTCTGCTGTCAAAAATCTGAAAGTTAGAATTTATAAAATAGTTATATTACCGGTTGTTCTGTATGGATGTGAAACTTGGACTCTCACTTTGAGAGAGGAACAGATATTAAGGGTGTTTGAGAATAAGGTTCTTAGGAAAATATTTGGGGCTAAGAGGGATGAAGTTACAGGAGAATGGAGAAAGTTACACAACGCAGAACTGCACGCATTGTATTCTTCACCTGACATAATTAGGAACATTAAATGCAGACGTTTGAGATGGGCAGGGCATGTAGCACGTATGGGCGAATCCAGAAATGCATATAGAGTGTTAGTTGGGAGACCTGAGAGGAAAAGACCTTTGGGGACGCCGATACGTAGATGGGAAGATAATATTAAAATGGATTTGAGGGAGGTGGAATATGATGATAGAGAGTGGATTAATCTTGCTCAGGATAGGGATCAATGGCGGGCCAGTAGGTAAGTAAGTAGTAAGTGTCTTTTTGTTGGAAAGGAACTGGCCACCCTGCCCCATTATCTCCCGGTCCAGTTGCCTCATGATTGATGCCTTGTTGTTGTCACTTGTCGGATCCAGACCTGTCTTCGGACAGTCGACTACACAAATTCCTTTTTGTAAACATGAATCTATTATTGTGTGCCGTGTCATTAACTTTAAAAAACTGGCTATATTTCTGGAACACAGTATTGTTATTGTACGACACCTTCATAGCTTGAAGCTTTTCATTGAAGCTTTCAAAATTCGCAGCGCTTGTTTATTGCAGCTGGGCATGCGTGGTACCGCCTCGCGGTGTAGACAGTGTTACAGACGGTGGGAGGTGGGGAGGGTGGGAATATCCCGCTCCCCGTTGGCTGCCGCTCCCAGAGTAGCATTGCACCCGGTTCCGTGAGGTCGATTGTTTTTCGCTCCGCTCCGTGTATCGTGTGAGTGTTTTGTGTTTTCTAATGCGCCTCTTTGCATTGGATGCGTCCACCAGTATTTCTTACTGTTTGTGCGTCTGTAATACGTCTGTGTAGTGCTGTCGAGTGTTATTAAGGCCATTAAAATCTTCGCTACTATGAAATAATTGATATCCCTGATCTTCAGTGCTTTAGAACCGTAAGAGTGACAGCTTTACCTTATTATATCTCGGCCTGTGTTTGGAATACATCAGGAACATCTATTTGCAGTTTACAAGTAAGTGCCTTCATTTGTTTGATCAAATGTGTTGCTATGTTACCGTGCTTAGATACGGGAATTCATCGATCAGCTGTGTTGCGGCAGTCACTTTTTCTTTGCTTTCTTCTTTTTTTTCGTCCTTGTTTTGTTTTTTATTCTCAAGTTATGTAATGTTACATACGTATAGAGAAATTTAAGACAATATCAATTGTAAAAATGCATTTTAGATTAGGGTAGACCTACGCACGTACTTAGACCTATTCAAATTATGGAATCTTCGATCGCGCTATTCACCACACACGGCACTGATGTTTGATTTGTGTTGTGTTATTTGATAATGAAAATGAAAGCGATTGGTTTCAATTCAAAACTTCCCAATGTAAATAACTATTTCTATTGAGAGGGTCAGAAGCAAAGGGGTTTAAATGCACTTAAGTTATTTTTTTTTAGAAAATATTTTGAAAGTGCTTAAGTTTTCGTAAATTCCGTGAATTTTTTTATTTCAATTTAGTGTCACTTGTACCCGTTTGCTTCTGACCGTCTCAATTTAACTTAAAAAACGTGTCAATTTAGATATTGAGGGAGAAGTTTAAAACAAGGGTTAATTACATTTTAGGTTTCACCTCTTTACCTCCATATCTCCCCTCTGAAATTTCAAATAGCACCTCTATATTATGATACTTAAATCTGAAAGAGTATTCAATTGTTTATATATCTCGTTCATTTGTTCTCACATCTTTTGTTTTCTATCGTCACTTAGCAACCTGGATTGTAGTTTAGAACTGAAGAGAATAAAACTATTGTTGATTACAGATTATTTCAGACAGTAACACAAATTAATATTAAGAAATATTATGGTTATATATTATAAACCTATTCTTTAAACATTTAAAACAAGATAGCTGATATTAAAACCGAAAATTTGGGTTTGCGTTATTTATTGTATGGTTTTCATACCATGTATTGCTCTATAGATGAGTTCCTAAATAGACTATAGGCCTATGACTGTCTAGCAACAATAGAGCGCATTTTGCACATGTAATTTGGTAAATTTACTTAATTAAATTTAGGACATTACTCAAAATAAACTGTTTTCATTCTATAACCAACTGACAATATCAGTCCAGGTTGCCAGGCGACGATAGGAAACAAAAGACGTGAGGACAAATGAATGAGATGTATAAAAAATTGAATACTCTTTCAAAACTAAGTATCACAACAAAGGGTTGCTATTTCGAATTTCAAAGCGGGTTGATTCGCAAGGGGTTGAAACTTAAAATATAATTAAGGCTGGTTTTTAACTACCCTCTCAATATCAAATATGAAGTGTTTTTTGTTTAGATTAAATTAAAAAAATAGTTATTTAGAGTGGAAAATTTTTAAATGAAAGCCCGGCAAATCTGGAAAGATAAATTTTATTAGCGGGTTTCGCAAGGTTGAGGATTAGTAATAGATTTTTTGGTTTTTTCATGCTTTTAGCTTGCCTTGCATATGAGCTATTCCATCTCAAATCGACCGAAATATAGAGAAAATTGACCTTACAATTTCTACATACAATGAAACTTTCTTTGTACGTAGAGAACTGTGATACAATGCTTTGTGCAAAGTTTGAGGCATCAGAACTTCATAGTGTTTAAATTAAAAATATTTAAATTTATCGTATTTTCATAAAATTAGCAACTTTAAACTGTTGTAGCTCCGAAACCCTTTCACCCAATGATCAAAATCATGGTTTATTTTGATGCTGAGAAATTAAAGTTTGAATTGACATATAAACAGATTTTCTTACTTTTTATTGAAATGGAGAAATTTAGATTTTTCCTCATTAAGACGCCTTTGTCAAGGAAAAAATATTTTTAAAATATATAGTTAGATTCCGCATTGAAAGTACAAATAAACACATATTTTTTACTGATGGTATGTTGATAAGAAATTATTGAAAATATCAAATAAAGAAAATAAATAGTACGCGCGTGAACTAACCAGCTGACTGTGAGGCGGGAGCTAGCCGAGGCAAGCAAGGCCAGGAGACAAACATGTGATGTTTCGTCTAGTAGCACATAGCTGGGCTAGCTTTATCACAAGTTTTCATAAACACAGGAGTAAAATGACGCCCAACGCTCGCTTATCTTCAGCTCTCGGCCAGTGCGTGCGGTACTGCGCCGTTCAAGTCCAGGCGTGTGAAAATATAATCTATTTAATAACCTCGAAACTTATTGTCATACCTCTAAGCAAACAATGCCGAATCCCTCTTAATAATGCAAGGTTTTTTCTCGATATTTTTTTTACATTTTTACAAATGGGCAAAAAGCCTAAAAGTGAGTAAAATCATATTATCTGTCTCTCTGTATACAATAAAAATAAGGATTACTTCTTAACATAACCTACCAAATGTCAGCTTCAAAATAAGCTCTCGTTCAATGTTCTGCAGTAAATGGTTCCAGAGTTCTGAGCGCTGAAAGAGGCTTGTTTTTATAAAATACGCTAAATTTGTCGCTCAATAATACGAAAACCGTTTGACTTTCGATAGTATATTTTTGAAAATGCACTCCCCTCAGCACCTAGTATAAATAGGGAAAAAATTAGAGTATATAAAAATTGCGAGGTTCTTTTACTGATCGATTTCATATGGAATAGCCCATATACACTTTTTCAGTGGCACCAACTTTTGAAAAACATTGGGTGGACAGAATATTTGAGTTTTAAGTTAAAATCAATAAATATCATAAATAAAACCGATAACAATACTAAAACGACAAATCATTGGGTGGGCTTTGGCCCCACAGGCCCATATAAGTTGGCACCACTGCGACTTTTGGTAGATGGATATATAAATGCATTTACTCTGGACCGAAAAAAAAAAAAAAGAATCCTTTCTCTCGTATTGCAACATAATGGTTCTACCACAGAGTTACGTGACAATTTCGCGTGAAAATGTCTGAGACAATTTTCGATTGGGTATATAAAGAACGAAGATATTTGGGGGGCTGATTGAGTATGTTATAGCTGTCGGTGTGGTCACATCGTGCCTTTAGAGTGGTGTGCTACAAATTTGAAGTTAATTTCAATGATATGAATGGTTTTTTTTTATCTCTTGTGTAATGCGTAACGGTATCAAAGATTTACATTTAATTTATATGAAAACATAAGAACAACGCTCAGAAAATGTCATACAAATCAAGCAAATGTTTTCATTTGTTTCTAAAGTTGTTGCTATGACGATGGTTTTTCCTGATATGTACAAAAATTCATCAGTTATCCTAGCCTATATTGTAGCCGGCATTTATTTTTCATTTACTCTTTTTTTTTTATCTTGAATTTTAGCGTGTTTCGCATTTGGTTATATGAACGTAGTTCTGTGAAATGAAATGTAAATCCAATAAACATTTGATTGCAGTAGTGTGTTTGAAATTCAATTACAGACGTAATATCACGCAGAGCGTTGCTATTTTTATTAGCCTTGTATTTCGAATTGTTAACAGAGTTGTCAGAATTATCAAGTAGTATTGTTTTCATTTGTTTCTAAAGATGTTACCATATTGTGTTTATTCATATTTACGGGAATTTCGTCTATCGTTTCTGTTTCAGCTATAATTAAGATTTTTACTTCTTTTGTTTTATTTTGTTTTTTTTTTTTAATCTTGAATTGGACCGTGTTAACGCTTCTGAATTAAACATCAGTAGCTTTAGTTGAATGCAAATTAAATCTAAAAGCATAGTTGATTGGAGAAAGAGTAGGGTGTTCGAAATTCGAAGTTCAATTTCCATAAACAATTATAATATCGCTTTGAAGTAGCCTATTCCAGACACAGAAAAGAAAAATTGTAATTTATTGATAAAAAGGTTTCTTCTAACGTTACTCGTGGTACCATGGGAACTAAAATGTAAGATAAACTTCGTACCTCGTGGTTTTACATACTGCCTCTATATGGCGAAAATAGGAGTGAGACAAGTGAGCAAGAAGCTTGGAGCTCACATAGACACTTCCTCTCAGTCCTATTATATGAAATAACGCGTTATCGCGCAGTTAGGCTAATTAAAATTCATCCATCCACAAGCATTCATAAACATCGCTAAGGTTTTGCTATAAATTGTACGTTGCTATGGAGATCATTTGTCATCTGTCTGATGGCAGTTACTTTTCTGTATTCTTTTGTTTCATACTATGTTACGAATTCATATGAAAAATTGCCTATATTATGTATTTCTTAGTACATATTGATAAAATTGTGTAAATAAATTTGACATTCGTGATTTATAAAAGTACATGTACACTACTTGTACCTAACAGCCGTTGTAGATTTCCATCAGTAGTACACAAGTAAGAGTTTCATTTGTTTGGCTCGGTTGCTGCCTGTTTATACATAGCGACCTCAGGCCATCGATCAGCTGGGCACGGCAGTCCGTTTTTTCTATATTCCTTGAATTGTGTCGTGTAAGCTATTGACCGGCAAGTCAGTTAACAGTTATGCGTGAAAGAAACAAGAACAAAAATGTGCAAAGAAGCGATGATTCTCACCTTTTATTTTTCTGGAATCTGTGCTGCTCCTTGTTTCTGTTCTAAATTTCTTGCTTATTTATTTTCATTACATTACTTCAGTTTTCGTTCACTCAATTTACTTTATTTCCTTGATTTTCATTTTTATTATTTTTCTCTCTTTCCACCATTTTCGTTTATTTACATAATTTTTCTTTCTTTCCTTAAATTTTATTCATTTCAGTAATTTTTCTTTATTTCCTTCAAATTTTCTTTTTTCTTTCCTTTATTTTTTATTCCATTTTCTTTATTTCCTTAATTTCTATTCACTTCCTTCATTTTTATTTCTTTTCCCAATTTTCATTTATTTAATTTAGTTTCTTTATTTTCTTCCAATCATTATTGTGTCTTTGTTCCTTTAGTGTATATTTCCTTCATCTCGATTTCTTTCCTTCATTTTTCTTTTTTCCCGCAATTTTTCTTCCTTTATTCCACTTTTCTTTACTCTATTTTCTTTCTTTCTTCCTTTCATTTTTCCCTTTTCCTTCGCTTTTAACTTTTTCTTTCATTTTTCTTTTTTTCGTTGATTTTTCCCTTCATTTTTCTTTTTCCTCTTAATTTTTTCACTTCATTATTATTTTTCCATTCTCTTCTCTTTTTCTTTTTTTGTCTTTTTCCTTCATTTTTGTCCTTCACTTTCTTTTCCCATTCTCTTTCTTTTTTCCCTTTATTTTGCTATTTTCTCTTCATTTTTCATTTTTTTTTCTTTTTCCATCCTCAGTCTTTTCCCCTTCCATTTTTATTTCCCTTGTCTTCCTTTTTCATTTTTCTTTTTCCATTTTCTTCTTTTTTCTTTTCTTTTTATATTTTCCCTTCGTTTTTCTTTTATTTTTATTTTTCCCCTTCATTTTTCTTTTTCCATTCTCTCCTTTTTCCTCCTTCATTTTTCTTTTTGTATTTCTTCCTTTTTCCCCTTTATTTTTCTTTTTCCATTCTCTTCCTTTTTTCATTTATTTTTCTTTTTCATTCCCTCCCTTTCATTTTTATTTTTCCTTTCTCTTCCTTTTTTTCCTTTATTTTTCTAGTTTGTCTTAATTTGTTTCCTTTCATTTTTCTTTTTTCATTCCCTCCTTTTTCCCCTTAATTTTTTTCTCCATTTCTTCCTTTTTCCCCTTAGTTGTTCTTTTTCCATTCTCTTCCTTTTCTCCTTTCATTTTTCTTTTTCCATTCTCTTCATTTTCTCCTTTCATTTTTCTTTTTCCATTCTCTTCCTTTTCTCCTTTCATTTTTCTTTTTCCATTCTCTTCATTTTTTCCTTTCATTTTTCTCTTTTTTCTCTTCCTTTTTTGCCTTCATTTTTCTCTTCATTTTTCTTTTTCCATTCTCTTCCTTTCCCCCTTCATTTTTCTCTTTTCCCTTCATTTATTTCTTTCATTTTTTCCATTCTCTTCCTTTTTTCCTTCATTTTTATTTTTCCCTTCATTTTTTATTTTTCTTCGATTTTCCTTTCCACCCGTCAGTTCTCTTTATTTTCTTCAATTTTTTTCTCTTCTTAATTTTCTTAATATCATTCATTTTTCCTTCATATCTCCTTCTTTCCTTAATTCTATTCCTTCCCCTACACTTTCCTTTCGTTTTTCTAATTTCGCTCATACTGTAGTACGAAAAAATAACGCAGTTGTTTAAAGTTACAAAAGTGGTGACCTGAACTGTGTGGTATGTGACAAACCCTGATTCCTTCAGTGTAATGCCTTTTGTATGTAATCCAGAAAGCAGAACTTCAATCTTATTATTTTGTCGCATATTAAATAATTTCCTTTATGTGCCTCTTTCGAACAACACTTCAAGAAAATAAACATAAACAGTAATATCATAAAGGAGCTGATTTGTTACGAAACGCGTAAAACGTGGAACGAGAGCGCATGCGCCAGTTCCTGACATTCATTTTCGTTTCCAAGGTTTAAGATAATGCGTCACATCTCATTCCGTGTAAATACGCAAGGCTGGAGATCTCTGTCAATGGGAGAGCCTGTTGGTTTTCGCGCGGTGGGGTGTCTACCAGCCTGTTCTTCCCTGTTTGTATAGAACACTTGTTTCGGGATATTTCTTCTGAAATGTTTTTTTTTTTTTTTTTTTTTTTTGCGAGGTTCGTTAATGGTTTGTAACGTATTCCATTGGAGATGGGTAAAAAGTTGCGCATTCTTTCGTCTTCTTTTTTATTATCCGGAAGTGACATTGTTCGATAAGTACGAAGGAAAATTGCTAAGTTTTTTCTTAAGCGGAAGTTATTAAATTCACTGATGTGAAATTTAGTCAGTTTCCTGAGCAGTGGCATGGGTTACAAAAATATGAAAAAGAAAACATTGGAATTATGGGAGATTTAAATATATAATATGTAAAATAGATCCTGATATCTGAACTGCTGGAACTAAATGGGTTACTTACTGTATGTGTTCAACAGAGGAGAAAACTGCAAGTTTACAATCCAAGATACAGGGTGTACCGTAAGTAGCTGGGAATAAGTGTTGCAAATACAGGAAACGAGATAACGATTGGAAGTAACATAAACTGGATTAGAAGACGTAAAGAAAGACTTTAAAAAGCGACGAAAAGTTAAAACGACTATGATAACTTTTTTAAATTGGTTTGTTTTAAGACGTTGTATCAACTGCTGCGATTACCAGCTCTGAGTGAAATGAAGGCGATAATGCCAGCGAAATGAGTCCAGGGTCCAGCGCCGAAAGTTACCCAGCATTTGCTCTTAATGGGTTGAGGGAAAACCCCGGAAGAAACCTCAACCAGGTAACTTGTCCAAACCAGTATTTGAACCCGGGACCGCTCGTTTTACGGTCGGGCATACTAACCGTTACTCCACAGCGGTGGATTGGTAAGGGTTAGAAGAAGTAGAGGAAAACTTGGAAGAAGCAGTAAAAGGATTAGAAAAAAAGAGAAAGAAGGAAAAATTTGGAAAAGAAAAATCAGAAAAAATAAAGCATTATTATTATTATTATTATTATTATTATTATTATTATTATTATTATTATTATTACTTACTTACTTACAAATGGCTTTTAAGGAACCCGAAGGTTCATTGCCACCCTCACATAAGCCCGCCAGCGGTCCCTATCCTGTGCAAGATTAATCCAGTCTCTATCATCATACCCCACCTCCCTCAAATCCATTTTAATATTATCCTCCCATCTACGTCTCGGCCTCCCTAAAGGTCTTTTTCCCTCCGGTCTCCCAACTAACACTCTATATGCATTTCTGGATTCATATATATTATTATTTATTTTTTTTATTTATTTTTTTTTAACCGAAGTACATATGATATTTCCATGCAGATATTCTGCGTCATCATACGATGAAAGAGTAATGGAACGGAGAAAAATTCTCTCCGGCGCCGGGATTTGAACCCGGGTTTTCAGCTCTACGTGCTGATGCTTTATCCACTAAGCCACACCGGATACAACTCCGACGCCGGTTAGAATCGTCTCAGATTAAGCTCCAACTCTTGGGTTCTCTCCAGTGGCCGCCCTCTGCACTACGTCATAGATGTCTATATATGATATGCGTAAATCACTTCGTGATTTAAGACGGCGCTTATTCCTTCGGATCCCGGCCAACCAGTCACTCATATCGAGTGCACCTCAGCACATGTGTGGACTTCGGTCCTGCGTTCATAGACATCTATGACGTAGTGCAGAGGGCGGCCACTAGAGGGAACCCAAGAGTTGGAGCTTAATCTGAGACGATTCTAACCGGCGTCGGAGTTGTATCCGGTGTGGCTTAGTGGATAAAGCATCAGCACGTAGAGCTGAAAACCCGGGTTCAAATCCCGGCGCCGGAGAGAATTTTTCTCCGTTCCATTACTCTTTCACCGTATTTCTGGATTCGCCCATACGTGCTACATGCCCTGCCCATCTCAAATTATAATAATAATAATAATAATAATAATAATTATTATTATTATTATTATTATTAAAAATGAAGGGAAAGGGTTCCAAAAGGCAGTTGAAGTGTTGCAATAAACACGGATTATCTTAGACGACAGAAACATTTTTACAAGAAGATCATGAGTTGCAACGGGAAGAAGAAACATGTAGAAAAAAACTGAGGGTGGGTTAGGATAAACAGAAGAATGGTTGAAAGAAGTTGATGATGGGTTAGAAGGAAGAGAAGATGAGTTAGGAAACACGCAAGAAAGATTAGAAGAAAAAGAGAATGGATTAGAAGACATGGAAAAACAAAAATCGAAAGGTGTATAGCTGTGCCATGCTGCATACCTTTACGTAGAAGGACGGTTCACGGACAGCGCGAACAATAAGGGGAAAAGGGGAATAAAGGGAGAACAAGGGGAATACAAGGAGAACAAGGGAAATAATACAAGAACAAGGGGAAAACAAGGTGAAGGAGAGGAAGACAAGGAGAACAATGGCAAGGTTAAGAAAACAAGGGGAATATAAGGAGAACAAAGGGGAATATAAGAAGTGGGGAGTCCACACCTGTGGAGTAACGGTCAGCGCGCCTGGCCGCGATAGCAGGTGGCCCGGGTTCGAATCGCGGTCGGGGCAAGTTACCTGGTTGAGGTTTTTTTCGGGGTTTTCCCTCAACCCAATACGAGCAAAAGCTGGGTAACTATCGGTGCTGGACCCCGGACTCATTTCACCGGCATTATCACCTTCATCTCATTCAGACGCTAAATAACCTAAGATGTTGATACAGCGTCCTAAAATAACCCAATAAAGTAAATAAAGAAGAGGGGAAGACATGGGGATCAAGGAAAGGCGAGGAGAAGGAGGGGAAGACAAGGAGAACAAGGGGAAGACAAATAGAACTAGGAGACGTTAAAGGAAACTGAGGGAGGCAAGGGGAAGAGGGGAAGAAAGAGGAGGAGGGGAAGACAAGGAGAACTAGGAGACGTTAAAGGAAACGGAGGGAGGCAAGGGGAAGAGGGGAAGAAAGAGGAGGAGGGGAAGACAAGGAGAACGAGGGAAATGCGAGAATAGCAAGGGATATTTCATTTTTATGTTATGGTGAATTTCCAAGTTCTTCCTCCATACGTAGTGAGGAAATAGTCAAAGTTTTACGAAAACAGATAATTTGCTAGGAGCAGATTGAAGATTTATAAGGAGCAAAGTGTTAGGAGAAGAAACATGTGATGTGGACTGGAAACGTATTGGATAATCATTGCGAAAGAATTCCAAGTGCGCCAGAGATTTGAACAGGTACTGTGATGAGTCATCGACATTCCAGGACTTGATTTTGAGTACTCAGTTCAAAGATAAGCACATTTTTGCTGGAATACACAACTAACAGCGATAAGATATCAAGAACTCTTGTTTGTTTCGAGCCTGAATTTGATCTCGCATATATTACGAAACGTCGTGCAGGTATGCATAGCCGTGTTTTGTTATCGCAGTAGAAGTCAAATCTTAAGCATGTCAGGCATTTACGCTCGCATTCTTGATTTCTGAACGCGACTGTTACATCACCTAACAACTCGTAATATCTGTGTCAAAAATTCCCACGTGCGAAATAATTGCACAACTAATGGGCGACCGTCATTTGTCATGTTTCTATAGCAACGGAAGTGAAGTCTGCTTTTAGATCCACACATATTCTAGCAAGCCATTAGCCTAATGACTGTGGCGTCGGTTTCCGTTCAGAAAGGCACGATTTCAAGTCCCTGCTGTCATTAAGTCTAGTAGCAGGTGGCGGTGGGGGAGAGGGGTTGACTGATGTTTATGTATATAGCGTCATTTTTCAACTATAATATTATGTTGTGAAATTAATTTATAATGTTATATTTTCTTTCGTGAGTTAATGTTTAGAAATGAGATTATTTTACAAATGTAATAACTGTATAACCTTATAAACGAGTTTCATAAGCTATTTTATACAACAGAATTATAACAGAGTTAATAAAGATGAAATAGGCAAATAAGGTATGAAATTCCTAATAAATTACTTTGAAAAACAAACGTCTGGAGTATGAGTATTGTCCAGTATATGCCGGCATTAGGTTTTATAACAAATTGTCCATTAACTGTAGGACTTTACCACTAAATAAATTTAAAACTGGTATTAAAAATATTATAGCTGACAAATTTAATGCTTTTATGCTCGACCATGCCGAAATGTAGTAATTATACACCTGGTAGCAGTCCTTTAATGCATGTCATTAAAGTACACCTATTCATTAAAGTTCAGGTTTTCGATTATTCTCGGATATGCAATCGAAAGACAACTAGCAGGCTAGAAATCCAATACTGTCGCAGTAGGTTATGTTCTTTTACTATAATAATTAGCGTTAATTGTAAATAATATTCAAATAAATTCAATTTGTCATCTCGTTTTTCAATGTCGAATTCAATTCCAAGGTTATATCAAGTTTAACGTTTATTTTACTCTCTACATTATATCAAGGTCGTCGACATTCGTTGCCCGGAAAAAATCAATACTTCCGCGTCTGCGCACATCTCACAATTTACGAGATTGCACAAGGTCAGTTTGCTCCCCAGTCATATAAGAATAACATGAATACTTATGAATAATTTCAAGTTAGAAATATGGTCGAGCATAAAAAGTCTTATGAAACTTGCCTATAATGGTAATTAAGACGCTCGTTTCATAAACATCCTCGCGTCTTAATTACTACCATTATAGGCTCGTTGCATAATGTACCATTATTTCATGCTGGAATTTTTTTTAAACTATATTACTGTTTTATTGATAATGTCTAGGCAAATATGGTTGCTCATAAATAACATAGCAATAGCTAAATAAATAATAAACAAATAATAAATAAATCAAATATAAATAAATGAATAAATAAATACTATATAAATATGAAGGTACTATATAAATAAATAAACAAAAAGGTAGCCTAAGTAAATAAATACATACTACACAAATACATAGGTACTAAATAAATCAATAATAAATAAATAAAAATATAAGTAAATAAATAAATGCTACACAAATACATAGGTACTAAATAAATCAATAATAAATAAATAAAAATGTAAGTAAATAAATAAATGCTACACAAATACATAGGTACTAAATAAATCAATAATAAATAAATAAAAATGTAAGTAAATGAATAAATGCTACACAAATACATAGGTACTAAATAAATCAATAATAAATAAATAAAAATGTTAGTAAATAAATACATACTACACAAATACATAGGTACTAAATAAATCAATAATAAATAAATAAAAATGTAAGTAAATAAATAAATGCTACACAAATACATAGGTACTAAATAAATCAATAATAAATAAATAAAAATGTAAGTAAATAAATACATACTACACAAATACATAGGTACTAAATAAATCAATAATAAATAAATAAAAATGTAAGTAAATAAATAAATACTACACAAATACATAGGTACTAAATAAATCAATAATAAATAAATAAAAATGTAAGTAAATAAATACATACTACACAAATACATAGGTACTAAATAAATCAATAATAAATAAATAAAAATGTAAGTAAATAAATAAATACTACACAAATACATAGGTACTAAATAAATCAATAATAAATAAATAAAAATGTAAGTAAATAAATAAATGCTACACAAATACATAGGTACTAAATAAATCAATAATAAATAAATAAAAATGTTAGTAAATAAATACATACTACACAAATACATAGGTACTAAATAAATCAATAATAAATAAATAAAAATGTAAGTAAATAAATACATGCTACACAAATACATAGGTACTAAATAAATCAATAATAAATAAATAAAAATGTAAGTAAATAAATACATACTACACAAATACATAGGTACTAAATAAATCAATAATAAATAAATAAAAATGTAAGTAAATAAATAAATGCTACACAAATACATAGGTACTAAATAAATCAATAATAAATAAATAAAAATGTAAGTAAATAAATAAATGCTACACAAATACAAAAATACTACGAAAAATAAATAAAGAAATGAATCATAAACAAATAATAAATAAATAGTAAAGAATAATAAATAAATAAATAAAAAGGTAAGTAAATAAATACCGTACTACACAAATAATAAATACATAAAATATAAATACATACTACATAAATACATAGGTACAACGTAAATAAATAATAAATAAATAAATATTAAATAAATAAGTTAATGAATAAATAATTAAATGAATAGATCTATAAAAAAATATTACACAAATACATAATTACTAAGTAAATGAATAAATAAACAGATAACAAATAAATACAATATGAATAAAAAATATTACACGAAACATATACACTACATAAATAAATAAATAAATAATAAATAAATGAATGAATAAATAAATAAATAAGAAATAAATAAAAAAGAAATAAATGAATAGATCTATAAATAAATACTACACAAATATATAGTACATATATAAATACGTAATTACATAAATAAATAAATAAATATGTAAGTAAATAAGTAAATAAATAAATAAGTAAATAAATTAGTACATTAATACATTCTACATATACCTATAAATACGTAACTACGTAAATAAGTAAATACTACACAAATACATACTGTATAAATAAATAAATAATAGATAAAGAAATGAATCATAAACAAATAATAAATAAATAGTAAACAAATAAATAAATAAAAAGGTAAGTAAATAAATACTACACAAATACATAAAATATAAATAAATACTACATAAATACATAGGTACTCCGTATATAAATGAAAGTAAATAAATATTAAATAAATAATTAATAAACAAATAATGAATAAATAAGTAAATGAATAGATCTATAAATAAATACATTACACAAATACATAACTACTAAGGAAATGAATAACTAAACAGATAATTAATAAATACAATATGAATAAATGAAACAATATTACACAAAACATAAGCACTACATAAATAAATAAATAATAAATAAGTGAATAAATAAATAAGTAAATAAATGAATAGATCTATAAATAAGTAAATAAATACTACACAAATATATACTACGTATATAAATACGTAATTACATAACTAAATAAATAAATATCATAAATATTGCATAATAAATACTTTCTACATAAACCTATAAATAAGTAACTACGTAAATAAATAAATAAATAAATAAATAAATTAATTAAATAAATAAGTATTATAAATATTGCATAATAAATACTTTCTACATAAACTTATAAATAAGTAACTACGTAAATAAATAAATAAATAAATTAATTAAATAAATAAATATTATAAATATTGCATAATAAATACTTTCTACATAAACCTATAAATAAGTAACTACGTAAATAAATAAATAAATAAATTAATTAATTAAATAAATAAATATTATAAATATTGCATAATAAATACTTTCTACATAAACCTACAAATAAGTAACTACGTAAATAAATAAATAATAAAATAAATAAATAAATAAATTCTATGCAAATACATACTACATAAATAGTAAACAACTACTAAATAAATAACTGAATAAATAAATACTACACAAATACTTATTGCATAAATAAACAAATAAATAAGTAAAGAAATATTGCATAGATGAATATATACTACAAATATAAATACGTGACTAAATAAATAATGAATAATAAGTATATGGATGGATGGATGGACGTTTCATGTCGTGAGTGGGTGGGTTGGTGGAAAGATACTCGGAAAGATGTTTCATAATGCCGTGTTAAGAAACCTGGGAATGTAATAAAATTCGTCATAGGAAGTACAGCCTTTGAAGTTATTGATTTCTGGCATACATAACTGTCTGTAAGTACGTCCAAACAAGTGTTGTGCTGAACCAGTATCGTGCCTGGGGATCTTGTATGTTGGCAGAGTTGTTCTGGAGGACTTGGATTGTTATGGACATGTCCCATCGCTACACAAACCGCATGTTTAGTCTGGATTGTTATTCTGGGTTGTATCTAATTTTACTCTAGTTGCTTAGCGATCCGCCCCATTTCCTCGGCGCTGCATGCAACTGCTGGCGCCTATACATGACCTCTATAAACGAGAAGTGCCTCTAACAACAAGGATTCAGAAAATAATGCTAAGCTCGGGAAGAAATCGATTGCGAGGTTTCCATAGGAACACACTTTCAGCTTCTCTAAAAAAACAAAAGAAATACAATTCTGTAATATCTGTCGATGCTGCTGCTATTACCAACTAACAATCCGCTCCATAACTGTCATCTAATGAAAGAAGTATGACAACATTCATCACTCATATAGCCTACTTGAATTTATCTTTGTATTGACACATGACATTTAAGTTCCTTCTATATCCATAACATTTTTTTCTAAGTTAAGTAAAGTCTAGGCTGAAATTAAAAATAAATATTCTGTGCTTATAAACTTTTTATATGGACCGATGTTTACATTCTAAATACGAACGCAAATATTCTCATACACATATGTTTCAGCGTTCCGCGTAAGTTACTGTGCGCATCACAGATTTCAAGCCTACATAGATCGCCAACTTCGCATCGGGAAGTGAGACCGGAGGCCGCCATTTTTAAAGCGGGCATGAACCTTTGTTGACTCCAGAGAATTCTGTTATATGCTATATAGATGTGAAGTTTATATATTGGGTGTGACGTTATCATAAAATGTAGTTTTTTGGGTGTAAATACAGCTTTTAAGTGAGTAATACGTACCTTTCGTCCACTCGACAAATGGCGGAACAGCTAATTTACGACCACAGTTCTTCCAAAGCAGTCCGTTAAGATTTTAAGTGGCTATGAAATATATAGTGCTGATTTTAAATACAGGGTGTTTAAAAAGTAATGCATAATTGCAATTAAAATTAAATGAGAAGTTTTGGGACAAAAAGCTCATACACATCAAAATTTGTAATTAGAAAGGAATATTTTTATGGGAAAAAATATTTTTTTGATTATTGTTATGACGTCATCGAGAATATTTTAAGTGACTCCCTGTAGATTTTAATATCGTTTGGAAGAGCATATTTTATGCGTTATTTAATTATTTTATACAGAATCACTATGGTTATGGTTACTATGGTAACATTTTTTTTTGTTGATAGGCTAAATTTTGTTACTCCTTGTGTTATAAAACCAGTTTTTATTAATTAAATCTATATAAAAGATGTTCTTAACAGAAAATTAAAAAAATATATATTTTGATGATAGGATTTGGTGACAAAAGACGTACACAACAAGAGCTATGCACACTTTTAACGAAACATAATATCCAAATCAGTCACCTATTTCTCTGTCAATTGTGAATAGAATAGAAGCGAAATTCAGATAACATGGATATGTCAGATATATAAAAAGATAATTTTCTGTCAATTATTTTATTTTATTTTGATTTTATCAATAAAAATGCTTTCATAATACAAGAACTAACAAAATTTGTCCACAATAAAATTGTTACCATAGTAACAATAACTATATTGTTCTGTATAAAACAAATGTAGTATTACCACAGTCTAGTATATACAGTCACGAACCTCAATACGTAGGGAATATGCATCCATAGATAGTTCCTAACCACTAGGATCGCTACTATCGCCTCATTACAGACAATGCCGGCACAGTCTGTTGTTCCTAGTACCCTCTAAACTCAAGCTTCGTGACTGTATATACTAGACTGTGGTATTACGAAAATACATGCTCTTTCAAATTATATTAAAAACTACAGATGCCATTTCAAAATGTTCTCTATGACGCCATTACTCGCACAATAATAGTAGAAAAATATTTTGTTTTCATAAAAATATTCCTTTCTAAATACAAGGTTTCACGTGAATGAGCTTTTTGTCCCAAAATCCTTCATTCAACTTCAACTGCAATTCTGTTACTTTTGAAACACCCTGTACATATAAAGGGTAATATAATTTTATATATATGTGTGTAATTGTAGGGAATGTATGTGTATATAATATTAAATTTTTCAGAAAAATGTATTATTTTGATATTAAAAAATAATTGAGACAAAAATTCACTTTCATATTTTCTCTAAAATATCATTAGATGTGAAAACAATATCCATTTATCTCCTTTCTGTACGCACACTTGTGTCTGAATCTGTCAAATCGTTTCCCTTTCCGTTCGTCGATTTTTTTCCTTCCTTTCGTCTTCATTTGTTTCAGTAGAGCGTTGCCTGGTTGTTAACATAGGCCACCAGCACGTCGCAATAGTCCAAGCCACGGAGGGCAGTGCTCGCAAGGCGTGCGTCTTCTTTTCTTGGGCAGTAACGTAATTATTGACTACATCCATTGATGGCGCCCGTGGCAGCGCATTCTGCTCATTATTCAGAGTGGGTCTAAATTGGAGCGGCCTCTGTGATGCAGCCGGTAGCCTACACCGCGTGGGAGACGGAGCAGGGGGCCCTGATTACTGCAAGAGTGGCCGCAGAGCTCGAAGGCCGTGCAAGACGCGTTGCTTAGCAACCATATGTAGGCGTCACTGTCAGATGTTTCAGCGGAAACGTAGCTACATATTTATTATCATAGCGCTAAGAGGAGAATTACTCTATGAATTATCATCTTATCGTCTATGAATAGCCTCTGTAGTTTAAAAGGAACGTTAAATAAAGAATTACAACTACAATTATCATCTTATCGTCTATGAATAGCCTCTGTAGTTTAAAAGGAACGTTAAATAAAGAATTACAATTACAATTATCATCTTATCGTTTATTTTGCTATTGATGGTGAAAGTGTAAAACAGATTTTCTCCATATAATCTAGT
Organism: Periplaneta americana; assembly: GCF_040183065.1. Classification (NCBI taxonomy): domain Eukaryota; kingdom Metazoa; phylum Arthropoda; class Insecta; order Blattodea; family Blattidae; genus Periplaneta; species Periplaneta americana. Next base: position 12,051,939 of record NC_091118.1, on the reverse strand, counting down.
TACTCCACATTTAACTTTCTTCCATTATTTTATTTTGTTATCCAAGTTCAAAATATGTTAAGTGATATAATATAAAGGACCAACTTTAAGAATTACAGAGAAAGAGCGTAAATTGATGTGAAGTTATGTAGGCTATTATCGTGAGTCTAATATGTTATGCCATTGGACAAGTAAGTTACGGGTAATCACAGAAAAATTCCCGACATTTATCGCTGACAAATGAATCATCATAAAGACATCCAGAAATGAATTAGCAATCACGGCCATCTGCACGTACGTCCCACGTGTCTGTCTCCATAGTGATAAACAGTTGAAGGTATCATGCTTTGTAATGAAGGAAGTTAATGCTTAAGTGGACAAAACCCTAGTTATGACATAGTTACGAAATATAATACAAATTTCCTTGGGAAACGATGAAGAATCAGTGACACCTGATAAATAAGGAAGGATTTAACAAATGACGTCATGCGAGGGACACATTCAGTGAGTGAAACACGAACTGTAATGTGTATAAGACTTTAGAAACGTAGACGGTTGAGGAAGTAGACCTGCTACGTGGAATATATCGGGTTCATAGCTGTTGTTATTGATAGGGGTATGTTAGTGGAAACGCTAGCCCTGCACATAGGGGTACTGAATTTTGTAATAATTATATCTAATGATATTCACATAGCCATTATGTTCACATTCTGTCGCTCAAATGCTAGCGCGCTGGTTCCCATCCACGCGGCCCATATTCGATCCTTGACCAGGTCGTGTTGAAATTAAAAACAAAGCGAACGTTGCAGAGAGTTTTTCTCGGGGTACTCCCGTTTTCCCCTATCATTTAATCTTCACTAACTTTCTCAATCCAAATGTCGTATGCAATTTTTAAAATAGGCCGGGGTGAAGTATTTTGGGGTAGTACGGATTTCCGATGTTGATATAGGAAGGACTGAATTCTCCGGGCCTCTGGGGCTTATCTGGTACTCGTTTGATGTTGAGACCTGATCTCTCGGAAATAGGACAGGATGGTCCATCTGTCAGTGTCGAATTGACGAATGCCACCTATACCATCTGTATCTGTATACAGTATAGACCTATAGGACGCACATCAGGGCAAAGCGTGCCTGAGTGTATGGATTTTTTAATTGGGTTATTTTACGACGCTCTATCAACATCAAGGTTATTTAGCATCTGAATGAAATGAATGTGATAATGCCGGTGAAATGAGTCCGGGGTCCAGCACCGAAAGTTACCCAGCATTTGCTCGTATTGGGTTGAGGGGAAAACCCCGGAAAAACCTCAACCAGGTAAATTGCTCCGACCGGGATTCGAACCCGGGCCACCTGGTTTCGCTGCCAGACGCGCTGACCGTTACTCCACAGGTGTGGACGAGTGTATGGATGATGTTATTCAAACATATTGTTACCACTACTGTTACTGTTATCTTCTACTGTTACTTATCGCTAGACCCTATTAACAGTTTCTTCGCTACTATCACTATCACTGTTACCGCTGATGTCACTGTTATCGCTACTGTCTGTTACCGCTAATGTCACATCGCTAGTCACTGTTATAGCTATTGTCTCTTACCGCTACGGACACTTATCTCTACAGTCACTGTTATCGCTAATGTGACTGTTACCGCTAATGCCACTTATGATTAATATCGTTATTTCTACAGTCACTGTTATCGCAACTGTCTGTTACCGCTACGAACATTTAACGATGCAGTCACTGTTATCGCTAGTGTTACTGTTATCGCTAATGTCACTGTTATCATGTCATTGTTATCTGTACTGTCACTATTACTGCTCCCGGTTTTGCTGTTATTGCTACTGTCTCTTACCGCTATGGTCACTTATCGCTACAAATATTATTATCGACACTGTTCCTGTTATCGCTACTGTCACTATTACCGCTAATGTCAGTGTCATTATTATCACTGTTATCGCTAGTGTCACTTTTATCACTAATATAACTGTTATCGCTGCGGTCGCTATTATAGTTACTATGTTACTGCTACGGTCACTTATCGCTACAGTCACTGTTATCGTTAGTGTCACTGTTATCGCTGTCTGTTACTGCTACGGTCACTTATCGCTACAGTCACTGTTATCGTTAGTGTCACTGTTATCGCTACTCTCTTTTATTGCAACGGTCACTCATCACTAGTCACTGTTATCGTTAGTGTCACTGTTATCGCTATTGTTTGTTACTGCTACGGTTTCTTATCGTTAGTATCATTGTTATCGTTAGTATCACTGTTATCGCTACAGTCTGTTACTGCTACGGTCACTCATCGCTACAGTCACTGTTATCGCCACTGTCACTGTTATCGCTACTGTTTGTTACTGCTACCGTTACATCGCTACTGTCAGTATTATCGCTACTATTGTGTTTTGGTGCTGTCGCTGTTACATCTAGTGGACAATAGCTCAAGGATTTATATGTTTTTTTTTTATCTTATGTTGTAAATAATTTAACATCTGCAGTTTTGAGGGATGAATTCCCGGTCATTAATGAATCTTTTTTTCCACGGCTGGGTTGCTGGGCGGCAGTTTCCTGCACCTGACGTGACACCTGCCTCTGGACAGAACGTAACATCATGTGACGCATTCTTTTACCACATCTGCACAAGAAAACTACGCAATACAACTAATGGCATAATTGTACCATTTATTGCAATTCGCATGTATTTCATTTCCTTGCTTATTTATTTACTAGCCGTACCCGTGCGCTCCGCTGCACCCGTTAGAAATAAATATAAAGTAATTACATAATTAAAGTAGGACATTTGATCCAGGGAACATTAGTGTTTGATATAAGGATAAATCGTTTATTATGATATTTAATTTAAATTGTATTTGCATAATTAAAATGCGATCATTTTGATCCAAAGACACTCATTTGGTCATAAAAATTATTTTAGGAAATACAGGAAACGAATATACAGAATAGCCTATCAAGTTTTCTGTGGATAAGAAGCTATTTTAATCTTACCTGTCCTCGATTCACTCAGAAGTTACTGTAATAACATTATAGCATTATGTCCATCCAGAGAAACTACACTTTCCAATGGTGAAATAATAATTAATTATCCGATATTACTTCATACAAACACAGAAACATTCTATGTAGGCTATCTTTCATAGCTTTCGATTGTTGCTGTCCAAGGCCCCTTATAGACGAAGTAATTTGTTTTTTAATTCATTACACGGCCTTAGATGGCAGTTATTTTAATTTTAAAACTCATTTATCTCATTAAATATCAGTCCTATCAAAATTTTTCATGGAATAAAACTTATCGGAAATTATTTTTGAAGAAACTTTTGTTATGTACCATTTTTCACAAAAATCAATAATAAGCGAGATATTTCGATTTATTTAATTCAGGCCCCCTTATAACCCCCCTTTTAAATAATGTATTTTGAATGCCATATAGCCTAAAATCTAAGTTACGACGAACTTAATTTATATTCCAATTTTCATCGAAATCCGTTCAGCCATTATCGCGTGAAAAGGTAACAAACATACAGACAGACAGACAGACAGACATACAAACAAAAATTTCAAAAAAGCGATTTTCGGTTTCAGGGTGATTAATTATATATGTTAGGACCAATTATTTTTGGAAAATCGAAAATTACCAGAAAAATTTCGGCTACAGATTTATTATTAGTATAGATTTAGTTATTTGCTTACTTAGTTTTTACCTATTTATTTACTTATATCTTCACTCATTTACTACTTATTTTTTGCTTATTTAATTACTTATTTTTTAATTATTTGTTTATTTACTTATTTATTCAGTTATTTTCTTATTTATTACTTATTTATTTTTGTACGTATTTTTGCTTATTTATTTGATTACTTTTTTACTTACTTATTTACTTACTTATTTTTTGCTCTTACTTATTTACTAATTTTTTACTTATATGTTTATTTTCTTATTTATTTAGTCATTTACTTATTATTAATTATTTATTTACTTACCTACTTAGTTACTTGTTTACATATTCACTTATTTTTTATTTACTTATTTATGAGTTTGAAATGGCTGATAATTGCAATATTTTGTTTAATGGCTGCTCTCTCTCTCTCTTAAATACTTTAAATATCTCTTAAATATTTACTTACTTATTACTTATTTATTTACATACTTGTTTAGTCACTTATTTATTTATTTATTATTTCTTCATTCATTTTTGGCTGATTTTTTATCGATTTATTTACTTCTTCCTTTATTTTTGGTTGATTTTTATTGATTGATTGATTGATTTTTTATTTATTTACCTATTTATTTATTCGTTTATTTTTGGTTAATTTAATTATGTATTTATTTATTTATTTTGTGTGTATTTGTTGGTAAATTTTTTTATTTATTTAATCATTTGTGTATTTGTTGGTTTATTTTTTTTTTACTTATTTATTTACTTATTTATTTTTTTAGTTATTTATTTGTATATTTGTTCGTTTATATTTTTACTTATTTATTCGTTATTTATTTATTTATATATTTACCTATTTGTTAATTTATGTATTCGTTTATTTTTGGTTGATTTTTTTATTGATTTGTTTATTTATTTATTTATTTAGGTATTTATTTATTTCTTCGTTTATTTTTGGTTGATTTATTTATTTATTTATTTTTTCTGTATTTGTATTTTTATTGTTTTACTTATTTATTTGTGTATTTGTTGGTTTATTGTTTTTACTTATTTATTTATTTGTTCGTTTATTTATTTGCTTATTTATTTGTGTATTTGTTTATTTATTTTTTATTTTTTTATTTATGTATTTTTTATTTATTCATTTATTTATTTAACCTGGTAGAGATAAGGCCATCAGTCCTTCTCTTCCCCTCTACCAGGGAATTACAACTACAATATTAAGAATACAATTACAATTATAATTACAATTAATATTAGATTTACAGTTACAGTAAAAACCAAAGTACTAAAAGATTATCCGATCAATAAAGAGTAGACAATCCATTTCACTCTCATAATTTGACAATTACTCCAGTTTTATTTTTTCGCGTTATTAAACCTTCCAAAAGTCAATAGACTTTGAACGGCGATAGTTACATAGCATAGATTCCACTGAGAGACAATTTGGTAGGCTTAGACACGTGAAAGATCCTTGTTACAAGCAAAATTCGTCGGATATTTTTTCGCCCACGTTGTCTTTAGGAGCTGAATAGTCTGCAATTCAAAGCGTCGTTATATAAAATTATGCTACCGGTATCATAGAGCTGCTATTCTGGAGTTGTTAATCCTATCACAAACACTAAAATGTATGTGCTGTCATCTTCCTCTAGTACTGATGACTACATACCGATATTAAGTGAAAGTTGGACATTTCTGTTAGGACCACTCCAGTAAGGCACGGCATTATGGCCAGAAGTAAAACCTTTCTTCCTCTCTTGTTTTGAACATAAGAGAAACACGTCCTTAAATATATTACAGTGACTGTTTCACTTACGTTACGTCATCCTACTTTCTACTAATAACGGTGAAGAATTCCTCAGACGTGAACCAATCACACCTCGAACTTTCCCTGTTCATTGAACAGGCGAAGATTTAAGTGTGCACTGCAACATGGCGAGAAATCCTTTTGTCCAAGCGTCATGTCACAGTCTAGTATATACAGTCACGAAGCTCAGTATGTAATAAATATGCATCCATAAATAGTTGCTAACCACTAGGATCGCTACTATCGCCTCATTACAGACAATGCGAAATACCTGCACAGTCTATTGTTCCTAGCAACTTCACAACTTAAGCTTCGTGACTGTATATACTAGACTGTGGTGATATGATGAAATTTATTCAATAACACTGGTCTACAGTGATTTTGCTACTGAACAAAAATCAGGTGTACCAACCCAAATTTGAGTGTGCTGATTACAGATCTGAAGTGCGTTTTTTTCTATCACGTCACAATTTTAAAATAATAACATTTTTAATGTTTAATTTTTTACATTTTTAATACATTTAGATCCACTTTATTTACTTTATTGTGATTTTGCTACTAAAAAAAAAACAAGTGTACCAACCCTAATTTGAATGTGCTCATTACAGATCTGAAGTCTGTTTTTTTCTATCACGTCACAATTTTAAAATAATAACATTTTTAATACATTTAGATCCACTTTATTTACTTTATTGTGATTTTGCTACTGAACAAAAAACAAGTGTACCAACCCTAATTTGAATGTGCTCATTACAGATCTGAAGTCTGGTTTTTTCTATCACGTCACAATTTTAAAATAATAACATTTCTAATGTTTAATTTTTTACATTTTTAATACATTTAGATCCACTTTATTTACTTTATTGTGATTTTGCTACTGAACAAAAAACAAGTGTACCAACCCTAATTTGAATGTGCTCATTACAGATCTGAAGTCTGGTTTTTTCTATCACGTCACAATTTTAAAATAATAACATTTCTAATGTTTAATTTTTTACATTTTTAATACATTTAGATCCACTTTATTTACTTTATTGTGATTTTGCTACTGAACAAAAAACAAGTGTACCAACCCTAATTTGAATGTGCTCATTACAGATCTGAAGTCTGTTTTTTCTATCACGTCACAATTTTAAAATAGTAGCTAACATTTTTAATTTTTAATTTTTAGATCCATTTTATTTACTTTATTGTGATTTTGCTACTGAACAAAAACAAGTGTACCAACCCTAATTTGAATGTGCTCATTACAGATCTGAAGTCTGTTTTTTTCTATCACGTCACAATTTTAAAATAATAGCTAACATTTTTAATTTTTAATTTTTAGATCCATTTTATTTACTTTATTGTGATTTTGCTACTAAACAAAAACAAGTGTACCAACCCTAATTTAAGTGTGCTGATTACAGATCTGAAGTCCGTTTTCTTCTATCACGTCACAATTTTAAAATAACAACATTTTTAATTTTTACATTTTAGATCCATTTTATTTAAGTTACTTTATTGTTATTTTGCTACTGAACAAAAACAAGTGTACCAACCCTAATTTGAATGTGCTCATTACAGATCTGAAGTCTGTTTTTTTTCTATCACGTCACAATTTTAAAATAGTAGCTAACATTTTTAATTTTTAATTTTTAGATCCATTTTATTTACTTTATTGTGATTTTGCTACTAAACAAAAACAAGTGTACCAACCCTAATTTAAGTGTGCTGATTACAGATCTGAAGTCCGTTTTCTTCTATCACGTCACACTTTTAAAATAACAACATTTTTTATTTTTACATTTTAGATCCATTTTATTTAAGTTACTTTATTGTTATTTTGCTACTGAACAAAAACAAGTGTACCAACCCTAATTTGAATGTGCTCATTACAGATCTGAAGTCTGTTTTTTTCTATCACGTCACAATTTTGAAACAGTAGCTAACATTTTTAATTTTTAATTTTTAGATCCATTTTATTTACTTTATTGTGATTTTGCTACTGAACAAAAACAAGTGTACCAACCCTAATTTAAGCGTGCTGATTACAGATCTGAAGTCCGTTTTCTCCTATCACGTCACAATTTTAAAATAACATTTTTAATTTTTACATTTTAGATCCATTTTATTTAAGTTACTTTATTGTTATTTTGCTACTGAACAAAAACAAGTGTACCAACCCTAATTTGAGTGCGCTGACTACAGATCTGAAATAACGACTTCGAAATTGGTACTGTAAGAATAGTATATCTTCTAATGTGAGCTCTTTGCTTGTTTCTTATTGGGTATACAGTATCTTACCGCAAATTCAGGAAACAAAAAAGGGTAACAAGGTGTGAGTTTCTAACACGCAGGGCAGAAGACTGCGTTACAGTGAATGGAAATCACATTGAACATCTGGTGTGATGTTGATAAACAAGTACTCTTATCACAGAAGATATTCATTTTAGAGCTCATAATTGTTAGACTTTTTCTTTTGTATACTGCCACCCCTCAGAATATTGAATGCTTTTCTTTAACACCCTGTATAGAAACAAGTGCCAGAAACTCCCATTCAAAATTGAGCGCCGGGTGTAGCAATGTTTTAATAAAGATTGACTTCAGTGCCAAGGAAAAGTTTTTTTTAACACAAAACCTAATATTTAACTTGAGTCGACGTTAATCATGGAAGCAATAATTGGAAATCATTTTTATTCCGTATTAATTAATTAGTTAATTAGATAATTAATTTACTTATTTATTTATTTAACTACTTATTTTATTAATTATTTAATTAATTTGTTTGTTTGATTATTTAATTGTTTAATTAATTGTTTAAGTAATTTATTGTTTAATTGATTAATTGTTTAATTATTTACTTGAATTGATTAAAGGTTTAATAATTTAACTGATTGAGTAATTATTTAAATGATTAATTAATAATTTAAATGATTACTTAATTAATTATTTAATTAATTACTTAATTATTTATTTAATTAATTGCTTAATTATTTATTTAATGAACTACTTAACTAATTATTTAATGAACTACTTAATTAATTATTTAATGAACTACTCAATTAATTATTTAATGAACTACTCAATTAATTATTTAATGAACTACTTAATTATTTAATGAACTACATAATTAATTATTTAATTAACTACATAATTAATTATTTAATTAAGTACATAATTAATGATTTAATAAACTACATGATTAATTATTTAATTAACTACTTAATTATTTAACTACTTAATTAATTACTTCATTGACTACTTAATTAATTATGTAATTAACTACTTAAGTGATTAATAAATAAATAAATAAATAATTTTATTTATTTATTTATTTAATTCATTTATTTATCAATTTATTTCATCCTTTATTAAATTTTTATTTAACTTATTTAATTTTTATTTAGCCTAATTAATTAATTAATTAAATTTATTATATTTGTTTAATTAATTAATTGAATTTATTTTATTTATTTCATTTGTTCATTTTATTTATTTATGTATTTATTTTATTTATTTATGTAATTTATCTCATTTATTTATTTAATTTTTATTTAGCTTAATTAAGTAATTTAATATATTTAATTTATTCAATTTAATTTATTTTATTTATGTTATTTATTTAATTTATTTCATTTATTTATTTAGTTAATTAATTCATTCATTTATTGCGAATTAATCTTAATAAATACCATTTGAGTTTTGAATTCCTCTCGATAAATTCTCTCGAAACTGTTACTCCTTATAAATTTATAAGCAAAACAAAGCCTGTCATGGTATTACTTTACGACATTTCCACAGAAACTTCTCTAATCAATGGAATGGGCTTAATAGTAGACAGTGGACCAATGTGAACCATACCGCTCTGGTAATATTACTGCAGAGGTACAGTAACTTTTACAGCTATGTGTAATTGTTATATTGCAAGCAGGCCAAGGTCTTTATTTATATTCCCTTGCTTTCGAGGAAAAAGTTATGACGAAAGAAAACTTGGCGAGGTTTGAAACAGGATCTGTGAACATGGAACAGTAAAATAAGTTATAACAGTTGCACAGTGCTATGTACTATCAATAAATTAAATTATCTACTTCAGAATATGAATTTTTACTTCAAATATTTGTCTAAATGTGATGTTTCATTAATATTATTTCTAAAGCGTTTTTCAGATGTTTATCCGTGAACTTCATATTGCAGGAGGCCAAGATCTTTATTTATCTGTATGCTTTCCAATAAAACAATAGAATGCGATAACAAAATATGTGCTGCATAGTCGGAATATAATGGATCCTGTTATTCGAAATGGAATTACGTAATTGAATTTTAGTCGTTCCAATAATTTATCGGTAATTAAAATTCGGTTTTTAACGGATTTTTTATGCTATGGGATTATTTATTCTTTGCCGACCTGCTGCTTTCAAGTAATTATCATAACAAACAGTCGTTCAGTTCAATTCAGTCACGAAGCTTGAGTTGATGAGGGTGCTAGAAACAATAGACTGTACCGGTACTATTTCGCATTGTCTGTAATGAGGCGATAGTAGCGATCCTAGTGGTTAGCAACTATCTATGGATGCATATTCCCTACGTATTGAGCTTCGTGACTGTATATACTAGACTGTGATTGTGCCATATTTGAACATTTTTTCGTCATTATCTGTAAGTCCTTTGGAAATAAAAAATGGCATGCTTAATATGCGTTAGCGTGTATTACTAAACAGTTTCAATGTTTTTGAAAACTTAATAGTGTTTTTCTTTAATTATGAATATTTGTGGTGTATTTTGATTGGTTAGACAGGGTTTAACTGAAAAAACTCGTAAGATATATAATTAAACTTTGTATGCATATATAGTTTTCCAATGTGAATAACCTTCTCCCTGAATACAGGCCGCAGCTCCTGGTCTCAAGATCCGCACATGCTTGGCCTTCACGGTCACCAGATCTGAACCCATTTTCAGACAAGAACTATATCAGAAATTTCGGAGCATGTTGAAAACTCGACGAGACGACGAACTACTGCCTGTATTCAGAAAGGAAGTGCATGTTTTGAACAGTTCATCTAAGAAAATATAAACAGAAAGTATTAAAATAATTCCAGCAAACAAACGTACTGGAGTGTATTATGATCGTACTTGCAAGCCATATTCAGAAATCAGACATTTCCAGTTCCATGTTGATATTACCATTTTTTTTTTCCAGATATGAGATATCCATGTCTGAAGTTTTGCCCACATTTTTCGTTACATCCTGTATAATATTTTTGTTGTAATAATCTTGTAGTATATAGTATTTCTTTCTCCTTCTAATTAAGTGAAAGTCGCCTAAAGTCTGGCAGAATAAATAAAACATTATTATTATTATTATTATTACTATTATTATTATTATTATTATTATTATTATTATTACTACTACTATTACTTACTTACTGCCTTTTAAGGAACCCGGAGGTTCATTGCCGCCCTCACACAAGCCCGCCATTGGTCCCTATCCTGAGCAAGATTAATCCAGTGTCTACCATCACATCCCACCTCCCTCAAATCCATTTTAATATTATCCTCCCATCTACGTCTCGGCCTCCCTAAAAGTCTTATTCCCTCCGGCCTCCCAACTAAGACTCTATATGAATTTCTGTATTCGCCCATACGTGCTACATGCCCTGCCCATCTCAAACGTCTGGATTTAATGTTCCCAATTATGTCAGGTGAAGAATACAATGCGTGCAGTTCTGTGTTATGTAACTTTCTCCATTCTCCTGTAACTTCATCCCTCGTACCCCCAAATATTTTCCTAAGCACCTTATTCTCAAACACCCTTAATCTCTGTTCCTCAATCAAAGTGAGAGTTCGAGTTTCACAACCATACAGAACAACCGGTAATATAACTGTTTTATAAATTCTAACTTTCAGTTATTTTTTAAAGCAAAGTGGATGACAAAAGCTTCTCAACCGAATAATAACAGGCATTTCCCATATTTATTCTGCGTTTAATTTCCTCCCGAGTGTCATTTATATTTGTTACTGTTGCGCCCAGGCATTATTATTAGCATTATTATTATTATTATTATTATTATTATTATTATTATTATTATTATATTTCTTTTTTACTTAATCTATTGCAATTATACTGCTGAATTGTAGTAATAATAGTACATTATGCAACGAGCCTATAATGAAGGTAATTAAGAAGTGAGTATGGATGTTTATGAAACGAGCGCAAGCGAGTTTCATAATTTTCATACGAGCTTCTTAATTACCATTATAGACGAGTTTCATACGACTTTTTATGCTCGACCATATTTCTAACTTGATATTATTAATTTTCTTTGTATCTGACCTTGGCCAATGCCCCTTATGTTGTGAGATGTGCGCAGACGCGAAAGTATTGATTTTTTTTCCGAGGAACAGATGTTCACATTGACCTTACTAGGCCATAAGAACCTACAGAGATAACATTGAAATTAAATTAGACATTGAAAAACGAGATGACAGATTGAATTTATTTGAATATTATTTACAATTAACGCTAATTATTATAGTAACAGAACATAACCTTCTGCGACAGTATTGGATTTCCAGCCTCCGTGACTTTTCGCTAATTCTCTTTCGATTGCATATCCGAGAATAATCGATACTTGCGGTTTTATAACGGCAGAAAGCTGACCTGTCATTGGCTGAACAGTTGTAACCTGAGTCGTCATTGGCTGAAAGACCTGACCTTTAATGAGTAAGTGTACTTTAATGACATGCATTAAAGGTCTGCTACCAGGTGTATAATTACTACATTTCGGCATGGTCGAGCATAAAAATAAATTAAAGTAAAGTAAACATCATGTGGCTATAAGTTACATCAAAAAGATCTCTAGAAACTTACAAAGAAGATGTTAAATTTGTGTGTGATTTTGGAAGAAGAAATTGAAAGGGATGTATCACATACTGAGAAAACCAGAAGGACCTGGAATGGACAAGGAGCCCGAAGGAGAAACAGGGCAGCGTGAAATACGCCAGTACAGGAAAACTTATACAGGGAAGCAAGGACAGGGGCCTAGTACCACGCTAAGAGAAGTACTGGAACAAGTTGTATCCGCACGTTGCAAATATTTTCGCAGTGCCTGGCTTTAGTAGAAAGTGAGAGGCTAGGCGAGGCGCTCGCCGTGATGGGGCCGTGGATCGCACCTGTGCCGCGCGGACCGGTTAGTGGGCGTCCTTGAGCGATGCCAGATCAACGAGCGAGTCGCGGCTTATGAAATGAAATCCGTACGATGAGGCTGCAGCCATGTGTGAGTTCCACACGTTACATCAAGGCTGCAGAGATGACCAGTAAAGCTACACGCGATTCTGGTGAGGAATCTAACGGATCCTAGTTCGATTCCCAGAGGGACTGATTGACTTCACTTAATTCCTCTTTTTCCCAATGTAAAATAATAATAATAATAATAATAATAATAATAATAATAATAATAATAATAATAATAATAATAACAAAATAATAATAATACTTACTTACAAATGGTTCATTGCCGCCCTCACATAAGCCCGCCATTGGTCCCTATCCTGAGCAAGATTAATCCAGTCTCTACCATCACATCTCACCTCCCTCAAATCCATTTTAATATTATCCTCCCATCTACGTCTCGGCCTCCCCAAAGGTCTTTTTCCCCCCGGTCTCCCAACTAACACTCTATATGCATTTCTGGTTTCGCCCATACGTGCTACATGCCCTGCCCATCTCAGACGTCTGGATTTAATGTTCCTAATTATGTCAGGTGAAGAATACAATGCGTGCAGTTCTGCGTTGTGTAACTTTCTCCTTTCTCCTGTAACTTCATCCCGCTTAGCCCGAAATATTTTCCTAAGAACCTTATTCTCAAATACCTTTAACCTATGTTCCTCTCTCAAAGTGAGAGTCCAAGTTTCAAAATCATACAGAAGAACCGGTAATATAACTGTTTTATAAATTCTAACTTTCAGATTTTTTGACAGCAGACTGGATGATAAAAGCTTCTCAACCGAATAATAACAGGCATTTCCCATATTTATTCTGCGTTTAATTTCCTCCCGAGTGTCATTTATATTTGTTACTGTTGCTCCAAGATATTTGAATTTTTCCACCTCTTCGAAGGATAAATCTCCATTTTTTATATTTCCATTTCGTACAATATTCTGATCACGAGACATAATAATAATAATAATAATAATAATAATAATAATAATAATAATAATATCGGTTAAGAGAGAAGTTTCATATGATATTCTTTTTGAATTTTTATTCCCAAGAAACTAGTTTGTTTCCAATTCACTGCGGGCTAAAGCAAGGAGATGCACTATCACCTTTACTTTTTAACTTTGCTCTAGAATATGCCATTAGGAAAGTGCAGGAAACAGAGAGGGTTTGGAATTGAACGGGTTACATCAGCTGCTTGTCTATGCGGATCACGTGAATATGTTAGGAGAAAATCCACAAACGATTAGGGAAAGTACGGGAATTTTACTTGAAGCAAGTAAAGAGATAGGTTTGGAAGTAAATTCCGAAAAGACAAAGTATATGATTATGTCTCGTGACGAGAATATTGTACGAAATGGAAATATAAGAATTGGAAATTTATCCTTTGAAGAGGTGGAAAAATTCAAATATTTGGGAACAACAGTAACAAATATAAATGATACTCGGGAGGAAATTAAACACAGAATAAACATGGGAAATGCCTGTTATTATTCGCTTCAGGAGCTTTTATCATCCAGTCTGGTGTCAAAAAATCTGAAACTTATAATTTATAAAACAGTTATATTACCGGTTGTTCTGTATGGTTGTGAAACTTGGACTCTCACTTCGAGAGAGGAACGTAGGTTAAGGGTGTTTGAGAATAAGGTGCTTAGGAAAATATTTTTGGGGGTACGAGGGATGAAGTTACAGGAGAATGGAGAAAGTTACACAACACAGAACTGCACGCATTGTATTCTTCACCTGACATAATTAGGAACATTAAATCCAGATGTTTGAGATGGGCAGGGCATGTAGCACGTATGGGCGAATACAGAAATGCATATAGAGTGTTAGTTGGGAGGCCGGAGGGAAAAAGACCTTTGGGGATGCCGAGACGTAGATGGGAAGATAATATTAAAATGGATTTGAGGGAGGTGGGATATGATGATAGAGACTGGATTAATCTTGCTGAGGATAGGGACCAATGGCGGGCTTACGTGAGGGCGGCAATGAACCTCCAGATTCCTTAAAAACAAGGAAATAATAAGTAGTAATAATAATAATAATAATAATAATAATAATAATAATAATAATAATAATAATAATAATAGCAATACATAAAACCATACATGGCTTTCATTTCAAAACTTCCCAGTCTAAATAAATATTTATTTCAATTAAATTAAATTTAAACAAAAAACATGTGAATGTAGATATTGAGAGGGAAATGTTAATTGCATTTTAGGTTTTACTCCCTTACCGCAACAATCTCTTTGAAATTTCAAATGGCATCCCTATATTATGTATGATACATAAATTTGAAAGAATATTCAATTATTTATACGTCTCGTTCATTTGTTCTCACATCTTTTGTTTTCTATCGTCACCTGGCAACCTAGATTGTAGTTATTGTTGATTAGAGCTGAAGAGAATAAAGCTACAAAAACTTATTGAGGATTTCATGTAATAGTTGTGTTTGATTATTAAATTATTTAAAAATGGTGTGTACCCTTCAAGAGACAGCATAATTAATTTTTAATAATTAAATTTATGAAATTACACAAAATAAACTGTGTTTTTATTCTGCAACCAATTGACAATAACAGCAATCCAGGTTGCCAGGCGACGATAAAAAACAAAAGATGTGAGAATAAATGAATGTGAATACTCTTTCAGATTTAAGTAACATAACATTTTATTCTCAATTCATTTGTTTTCCTTACTTTAGGTCTATATTGAGCCAAACTTTGCTTCTCCTAATAGACTCACTGCGTATACCTTGATTCCCATTTGTTACAGTGTCGTTAAATAACCAATTAAAATAAGCAGTTTTATATTTGGTTTTCGTTTGACGTATTTTCTTTTTCGAGTGAGATGAATTTCTGGCAGTTTTTGTCATAGTCTATGATTATATGCACACGAGTACTGAGTTGGCAAAAACACCGAATGACTTGTTCATGTCTTAATTGGTTTACTGTCGTTTATCTCCAACCGTGACTGGGTTGTCCCTAATATTTACACAAGTGTCTGCATTGCTTTTAAGTGTACAAACATTTACCATTTTTTGCTTGTCATCGGAAAGTTGCCTAGAGACCTAAACGGAGACGTAGATGGCTTTGATTTCTGTGCCTCCTGTGAGTGGAGCTTTTATTGACAGTCAACTGAATTTCAAGAGATAAAATTTCTGTGTCACTCAACATAAAAGAACATTTTCTTATCCTCTCTCTCTGCTTCTCGTATTTTTCTTATTTTATTCTTTTCCTCATTTTTTGCTTTCTTTTTCCGTTTTATTCTATCTATAACTGTGGAATAGGTTACGAAGAAAATGACGTAATTCATACTTTTCTACCCAAGGACAAGTCTTTCACTGCAAACCCAGCATTCTCCAAGCTCTCCCATTTTCTGTCTTCCTCTTAGTCTTCTCATATGATACATAGCCTATATCTTGATGTCGTCTATCATTTGATATCTTCTTCGGCCTCGAAATTTTCTCCCGTTCACCATTCCTTCCAGTGCATCCTTCAGAA
The DNA here is from genome assembly GCF_040183065.1 of Periplaneta americana. NCBI lineage: Eukaryota > Metazoa > Arthropoda > Insecta > Blattodea > Blattidae > Periplaneta > Periplaneta americana. The sequence continues at coordinate 12,035,772 of NC_091118.1, read as the reverse complement.
GGCAGTTTCTTCTCAGCCAGTGACTCAACCAATTCATTTTCCTCTTCCTGATCGATTTCAGCACCAGTCTTTCTTCGCCCACTCTTTCTAGCACAACTTCATTTCTTATTCTTCTATCCATTTCACACGCTCCATTCTTCTCCATATCCACATTTCAAATGCTTCTACTTGCTTCTCTTCACTTCGTCGTGATATCCATGTCTGTGCCCCATACAATGCCACACTCCACACAAAGCACTTCACTAGTCTCTTCCTTAGTTCCTTTTTCTATTAAAAGCTTCCTTTGCCATTGCTATCCTCCTTTTGACTTCCTGGCAGCAGCTCATGTTACTGCTTTTAGTACACCCCAAGTATTTGAAGCTGTCCACTTGCTCTACTGCCTCATTTAGTATTCGCACGTTTACCTTCTTTACTTTTCTTCCTATAACCATGGTCTTTGTTTTGTTTGTATTTATCTTCATCCCATACTGCTCACAGCTGCCATTTAGCTTCCTTAGTATCATCTCCTCTTCTGCTAACAATGCCCATATCATCCGCAAGTCCTATGCATTTTATTCTTCTTCCTCCTACTATCACTCCTCCCATTTTCTTAAAACAGTTCTTCACTAAATCCTCCAAGTAGATGTTGAACAGGGCATCCTTTTCATACCCCTTCCCTATTTCACTTTCCTTTGACGTTTCTTCTCTTATCTTTACTTTGACATGTCGTTTCATATAATGATTAGTGAATAGCATCCTTCTTTTTGCATTCCCCACCTATTTTCTTCAGGATTCTAATGCTCTCTCCATTATACAGGGCATATCAAAAGTCCGGTAACACTTTCAACATTTTATTACACAAAAACGACTAATGATAGCACTTTCAAACACACGTCAGTTTAAAGTCAAACTCTCAAAGTTATTCAGGCTTAATTTTCAGCGACGAAGCGACATTCCATACGAGTGGGAAAATTAACAAGCACAAGTGTCGTGTTTGGGGTACACAGAAACCTCACAGAATCATTGAACACGAGCGTGATTCACAAAGGTGAATGTTTTCTGCGCGTTGTCACAACGAAAACTGTACGGACCTTTCTTCTTCATTGAGGCTACTGTGACTGGACATTCATATCTGGACATGTTGGAGCAATGGTTGGTGCCTCAACTTACACAAGATCTCGATGACGATTTCATCTTTCAGCAAGATGGGGCTCCGCCACATTTCCACAATGCAGTTCGTGCTTACCTGAATACGGAGATGTCTGATCGTTGGATAGGACGTGCTGGAGTAAGGGACAGATGTTTCATGACATGGCCACCAAGGTCACCCGATATGACTGCATGTGACTTTTTTCTATGGGGGTACCTAAAGGACCGTATGTTTGTACCGCCTTTGCCACGTGATTTAGAGGAACTAAAAACCAGAATTCGAGAAGCTGCCGCCACGGTCACAGAGGATATGTTGAAAAGGGTATGGGAAGAGTTTGATTATCGTTTGGACATCTGCCGAGTCACTCGTGGTTCACACATTGAATCTCTGTAAGGTGTAAAACGAACTTTGAGAGTTTGACTTTAAATTGACGTGTGTTTGAAAGTGCTATCATTTGTAGTTTTTGAGTAATAAAATATTGAAAGTGCTACCGGACTTCTGATATGCCCTGTATGTTATAAGCCATATTTAGAAATTTTGAAGTATTTTCGCGTATTTTATAAATAGCATGTGTAGATATATCTTTAATATTATACAGTAAAAGCCACACACTCTTAAATGGACTTTTAAATGCATATTTGCTTTACTACGTGATAAACAATGCTAAAAATAATGTTAAAATATTAAAAATTGAAAAAAAATATAATAACCATTATAAAGCTCTTTATTTTATAATATTTTACAGAGTTTGATGTCCTAAGACTTTTGGTTTATGAGGTATGACAATTTTTAATAGTGCTATTGAAAAGCAAGAGGATAGATGATGTAGGCCTAAATCACTAATCCCAGTGTTATTGGATAATAAGAATTCATTTTTAGTCTTACAAATTTCTTTCCCTGAACCCGGTACCCTTCAACTGGATTTCCCTACTGATCCTTCGATATACACATATTTACGTAAATTTGACACAGAACCTTACCCATTAAAACTGCGCTCATTTGTGACATGCAAATCATAGTAAGCTATGCATTCATTAAAAAAAAACAATTGAATGCATGCGAACAAATGAGTGCATTAAACAAAAGCAAAACAGCTGAAAGCATTTAACAAAATCCATAGCTGTTTACCATTGATGTAGTAATGAGAGACATAATGTAGCTATTGGAAAATGTAGTAGTTGAATAATTCATTATATTCTAAGTATCTTTGATGGAAGTTGTTAATTAAAGTAGGTAATGGAAAATTGAAATTACAGTAGATGTAAAAGAGAGCAGAAACAAATGAATTGTGGTTTTATAAAACGATAATTAGTAATGTTTGTTGTTCACATGTTTCCTGGTAACTGGAAAAAAATCTGAATAAAGACTTTAATTCTGTTACTAAGCAACAAACCCATCTGTTATAAAACTCGTTGTACATGTTCTAATGCTATATTCGATTACGTCAATTGTTTTTTTTTTAGTATCAATGACAAAATATGATTGGCATACATCGTAAATATGTTCAATTTTATTCGTTATAAATAAACTTTTTTAGGTTTACGTCATCTAGGGTAAGAATTACATTTAATTGAATTGATTGACATAGAATTTTTAGTTCTGGAACTTTAGAAATCTTGAACTGCAGGTTTCAGAACTTTATTCTGGATGTTTTGTACGTAATTATATACAAGTCCTGGCAAAATTAGATTTGATTACATAATGTAAATAAATTTTAAATTGTTAACAGATTTGTACGCAATTTGCGTTTGTAAGTATTAATTTTATGAACTCTAGTTTCAATTATATGCATTTTTGTTCGCTTTTGATACATAATAGAGTTTCATTTTAACTTTACATGATTTGTCTTGTCTTGAACACTTCACCAATATCATAAACATTATTCAAAATCTAAAATCAGTTACATGAACACAAGCCGTTTATAACACGATATAAACAGGAACTCAACAATAGTAAAAACGGCCTACTGATATACCCAACGATTATACATACGTGGTGTGAGCACAGATGTCAAACTTAACAAAAGAAAATTCCCATAATTTAATTTTTATTTTCAATTTTTTTTCCTTTCAACATACTCCTTGATATGTGAATAGTATATTACGATACAAGATTGGGAAGTGATTTTTACAAAATTGAAGAAAACTTTGAAAAACAAACAGAGCGAGTTTTTCAATTTCCGAGATTTTGTAACACATTTCACAAACGTGTATTGTACAACATTTTTTCACGATCATATTTTTAAAATTGCAAATACATTATATTTTACATTGAAAATTTAGAGCAATATTATTCCGAAGCCTTCTCAGAATTGCACTGTAATGGGTCTATTTCAGTATAGTTTTATCACAGTCTAGTATATACAGTCACGAAGCTCAATACGTAGGGAATATGCATTCATAGATAGTTGCTAACCACTGGGATCGCTACTATCGCCTCATCACAGGCAATGCGAAATAGTACCAGCACAGTCTATTGTTCCTAGTACCCACACAACTCAAGTTTCGTGACTGTATAATATATACTAGACTGTGGTTTTATGTTACGAAGACTGGTTTCCCTAGCAACAAGTTTTTTGAGTGGGAATTTTAAATCTCAAGGCCTAACAACAATAACTGGAAATTCAACAAAAAACAATCGTGCAAAATAATACATTACATAATATTTAATGCGTATTTACGGCGATGTCAGTTGCTATGACGGTTTTAAACCTCTGGTGCACAGGGTTTTTAAATTACACTACATTTTGATAGCAAATTTCCGTAACTTTAATTCTTTACATTATTGCATATAAAAAAGTTTTATATTTTTGAAACTATCTACGCTACATGCATGGTATTTTGTACACATATTTTTAGGCAACTATGAAACTTTTCTCTGTAATATAAATATGCTATTTCATTGCATTTGAAAAATATTCCTCCATATTTCTATCAAAGTACCTCTAAATTTCATTTCTAAAGTGTAACTGTGTATCTTAAAATTTGAAAAGCAATATTAAAATTTTGCTGCTTACATTTTAAAGAACGCATTTTTAGGAATAAAATGTCATAGAAATTTTGAATTTATGTTTAAAAATGTTTGAGATAATATATGTTTTATCTACGACAGTATAGTAATAATCATTTTACGCACTGCCAAAGAAAATGTAATATTCAATGTAGAAACTTCATTAAATAAGAAATAAATGCATTATCTCGATCTTTAATGACGTAAATATTACACGTAAAAAAGTAACAAATTTAAAATTCATATCTACATTTTAGCTCGTATTATTCTGAAGAAACATCTGCAGTACTCATTGCAACAAAATGTAGCTTTCAACTTTTCCTATAGAGGATTCCACGTTAAGAAAAAAGCTTCAAAATGATCAGTTGCCATAGGAACGCCTACCTACAATATAGCTTATACAATATAACAAGGCCCACAAAACCAATGCTTCTTTCTTAACGTGGAATGCTGTTTAACAGGTTTGTTGATTATATGTCCATTTTAGATGGCCGTGAAATCATAATTATGAATAAAAGAGGCTGTAATTCCATTGCTACTCATTTCTTAATGGTTCTGAGTTTAGACGGCCGTGAAATCGTGATGTTATACTCTCTCCATCGTGAAATATTTATTTAATGTAAATCTTTGCTATCATAGATAAACTTTCGTAAAGTTCTCTTTTTGGTACGAATATAAAGTTTGTGCCAAAACGAGACCTTTACGAAATTGTATCATAAATAACTGATAGTGAGTTTCTTTAGCAAGGTTTTTTTTTTCCGACCTTATAATGATATGAGAATTGTGTAATTTCAGGAGAAAAATTTCAAATTTCAATATTTTCTCTTTTTTAGTGTTCCCAGCTCTCTATGTTCTGTTAAACTGATTTCTAGTCACTCGAATTTATGTTATATTCAAGCTTTATTTACATATACGTTCCCAGTTACGGGAGATTTACATAATTCCCCTTGAGTAACGTATTCCCCAGGTTTTACTGAAGTCATCTTCCACTTCAGCTTTCGATGTCTACACCACGCATGCGCAGTCTTGTGTAAGGCCTCGCTCGCTTCTTGAGGAAGTGGTTCTTAGCGGTTGACAGCGTCCCGATAACCTGTTCGGTATACATCGTGTTTATTTGCTCTGTGTGTTACCGCCGAAGACGCTGCCGGCAGGGAAAGTTTCTCTCGAAATCCAGTCACCAAACTGTTGACAAATAAAATCAGGAATTCGTTAAACTTGGCCATGCTGATCGGATGGTGCCGTACTGAACAGCATCTTGCGTGTTAGTCTTTAACATTGTAACGTAATCTTATAGCATACTCTCTCTAAGATTTCCTATGCCTTTGTCCGTCTTACATTTTCTCTTCAGTTATTTATTTATGTGTCTGTTTTTTAGTCTCTTTGTTGGATCCATTAGCAAGGTCTATTCTCCAGGATTGGACGTCTAGAGAATGTGGGATTGTTAAGTTTCTCAAGTAATAGCTCCGAAACGACGCGGTGCAAGTACCCAAAAATCCCGCACCACGTTCACCACTTTGACAGTCTCAAATCGAACCCCTGACCTATCACTAAGCATGAAAGCATGTTCTTCATGTTTTACCCTAGTTTTCCTTGCCTTCTTCTTCTTCTTCTTCTTCTTCTTCTTCTTCATGCCTTCCACTTCTTCTTCATGCCTTCCTCTTGTTCTTCATGCCTTCCTCTTGTTCTTCATGCCATCCACTTGTTCTTCATGCCTTCCTCTTGTTCTCCATGCCTTCCTCTTGTTCTCCATGCCTCTTCTTCTTCTTCTTGCCTTCCTCTTGTTCTTCATGCCTTCCACTTGTTCTTCATGACTTCCTCTTGTTCTCCATGCCTTCCTCTTGTTCTCCATATCTTCTTCTTGTTCTTCATGCATTTCTCTTGTTCTTAATGCCTTCCTCTTGTTCTCCATGCCTTCCTCTTGTTCTCCATGCCTTCCTCTTGTTCTCCATGTCTTATTCTTGTTCTCCATGTCTTCTTGTTCTTCATGCCCTTCCCTTGTTCTTAATGCCTTCCTCTTGTTCTCCATGCCTTCCTCTTGTTCTCCATGTCTTATTCTTGTTCTCCATGTCTTCTTGTTCTTCATGCCCTTCCCTTGTTCTTAATGCCTTCCTCTTGTTCTCCACGTCGTCGTCTTGTTCTTCATGCCTTCCACTTGTTCTCCATGCCTTCCTCTTGTTCTCCATGCCTTCCTCTTGTTCTCCATGCCTTCCTCTTGTTCTCCATGTCTTCTTGTTCTTCATGCCTTTCCCTTCTTCTTAATGCCTTCCTCTTGTTCTCCATGCCTCTTCTTCTTCTCCATGCCTTCCTCTTCTTCTTCATGCCTTCCTCTTGTTCTCCATGTCTTCTTCTTGTTCTTCATGCCTTTCTCTTGTTCTTCATGCCTTCCTCTTGTTTTCCATGTCTTCTTCTTGTTCTTCATGCCATCTTCTTGTTCTTCATGCCTTCCTCTTGTTCTTCATGCCGTTATCTTTTTCTTCATGCCCTCCTCTTGTTCTCCATACTTTCTTCTTGTTCTTCATGCCTTCCTCTTGTTCTCCATGTCTTCTTCTTGTTCTTCATGCCTTCTTCTTGTTATCCATGCCTTGCTCTTGTTCTCCATGCCATCCTCTTGTTCTCCATGCCTTTCTTTTGTTCTTCATGCCTTTCTCTTGTTCTTCATGCCTTTCTCTTGTTCTTCATGCCTTCCACTTGTTCTTCACGCCTTCCTCTTGTTCTCCATGCCTTTCTCTTGTTCTCCATGCCTTTCTCTTGTTCTCCATGCCTTCCACTTGTTCTTCATGCCTTCATCTTGTTCTTCACACCTTCCACTTGTTCTTCATGCCTTCCTCTTCTCAATGTCTTCCTCTTCTCCATGTATTCCTCTTGTTCTTCATGCCTTCCTCTTGTTCTCCATGACTTTATCTTGTTCTTCACGCCTTCCACGTGTTCATCATGCCTTCCTCTTCTCCATGTCTTCCTCTTGTTCTTCATGCCTTCCTCTTGTTCTTCATGCCTTCCTCTTGTTCTCCATGACTTTCTCTTGTTCTTTATGTCTTCCTCTTGTTCTTCATGTCTTCGTCTTGTTCTTCATGCCTTCCCCTTTTTCTCCATGCCTTCCTCTTGTTCTCCATGCCTTTCTCTTGTTCTTCATGCCTTCATCTCTCTTGTTCTTCATGTCTTCCTCTTATTCTCCATGCCTTTCTCTTGTTCTTCATACCTTCCTCTTATTCTCCATGCCTTCCCCTTTTTCTCCATGCCTTCTTCTTGTTCTCCATGCCTTTCTCTTGTTCTTCATGCCTTCCTCTCTCTTGTTCTTCATGCCTTCCTCTTTTTCTTCATGTCTTCCTCTTGTTCTTCATGTCTTCCTCTTGTTCGTCATGTCTTCCTCTTATTCTCTATCCCTTCCCCTTGTTCTTCATGTCTTCCTCTTGTTCTCCATGCCTTCCCCTTGTTCTCCATGTCTTCATCATGTTCTTCGTATCTTCCTCTCGTTCTTCACGCCTTCTTCTTGTTCTCCATGTCTTCCCCTTATTTTCCCTATATTCTCCTTGTTCTTCTTGTCCCGCGCGCTATTTTTGAACCCTTGTACGTAAAAATATGGAAGATAGTACATTTTTCCTTGAATTGTATAGGTCTGTTCTAATCAGCATGCTATCGTGTACGCTTTGTGTTCCTGTGTGTAATTGTGTTGTTTGTGTGCCTGTGAGTAGGTACAATTCTTCTATTTATCTTCCAGTGTACATGCGCTTGTGGTTTTTTTTCTGCGTGTTGACTTACTCTGAATGATTACCAATATGTTTTACCAGGCGAGTATCTCTGCTTTACTTCCAAATTGAAGTTAGCGAGGACGGGCCCTGTCCCTGGAGGAAGGAAGCGCGCTGATCAGACAGCAACCCTATCAGTGGAAGGCACCAAACCCAGGGGAAATTCTCTTCCGTCAGTGATTGATTGTTTTCGCTAGGCTGACATCGTTGAAGTATTGATTGCACACACAACCTGTTTACAATGCTGTGGAGTCCTGCCTCCGCGCCCTTCAGGCACCTTGACGCCATATTTCAAAGTCGCTTCTAATTCAAGTGATTGCCCAAACAAATAAGTCTTTTGGAATGATTGTTATTTATCAAATCACGCATAATTCTTTGGTACGTATTTATGTGATTGAACCAATGTTATCTGTGTATACTTGGCTTGAATTTTCGAGGACTGTTGCTGGGACTAGCCCTTAAACATTTAAACATGTGATTGTTCAAGTGCGACAGGTGACCGTGAAACCTATGCTGACAGGTGGGCCATCCTGTCTCAGTCCCTATGTCCCATCCGCATACCAGTAACCTGATAAGTTCTAGGGACTCGAACCCCAGGTGGTTGTATATCAGCATCAGAAACCCATATTACTCTCAAGAATTCACCCCAGACTATTTTTAACTATTGCAATTTATAGAAGAAATAAGGGGAAGGTGAAGTGGGGTGGAATGGCAGAGGGAAACCACAAGGAAAACCCCTTGCAATGTCTGCTTTCAAATTCCACAATGACCTGCCCGGGAATCGAACCCGGAAGACCAGCGCTGTGTGTTAGTCTTCATGCTAAATTCATAAAGCTGTGATCCCCAGGTCGTACTTTTTTTCAAGTTCGAGCTTCTTTTGTTTTCGAGATGTGACCTATTTTGTTTCCGATATCTGACGTAGGCCTATTTCATATTTGAGCATATATATTTTTTTTGTGGTAGAAAGGAACTGACCACGCCATCCCATTATATCCTGGCTTATTTGCTTCATGAGTGCTGCCTTATTGGTGTCACTATTAAAATCAAAACTGTCTTCCGACAGTTGACTAAACAATAACGAATTTTGTATGAATATGTTTTGTTTCAGAGCTCAGACTTGTTTTGTATTTTTGGTTGGGACATATTTCATTTCTTGTGTTCAGAAAAGTTTTTTTTATTCATACGTGTCTTTTTTCAATTTCCAATTTGAGGGTATCTTGTTTTTGAGCCAGACTTTCTTGTAATTGGAGCTTGGTACGTGTTTTGTTCTAGAGCCCCAATGTGTGTTTTTGAGCTCAGGTGTGTGTTGTTTTGAGCCGGGACGTGTCTTATTTTATAGCCCGGGCGCGTGTTATTTTTGAGCCTAGACATGTTTTTTGACATATGGATCTGTCTTGTTTTGGAATTCGGGCGTAACTTGTTTTTTTAATCTCTTTGTGACATGTTTTATTTTTGAGCGCGGATTTGTGTTGTTTTTAGCCCAGGCGTGTCTTTATTTTGTTTTGAATTAGGATATTTCTATTGTTTTTGGAAGGCCGGTTTATCTCGTTTTGGAGCCAAGGTGTGACTTGTTTTTGAGCCCGAACACGTTTTGGTTTTGAGCCTCGATGTCTTGTTTTATCGCGAATATTATCTTCTTCACAGCATGGATGTGTTATGTTTCAGAGCTCAGACTTGTTTTGTATTTTTGGTTACGTCATATTCCATTTTTTGTGTTCGGAAAAGTTTTTTTTTATTCGTACGTGTCTTTTTTCAGTTTGAGCTTATTTTGTTTTTGAGCTGGACTTTCTTGTTTTGGAGGTTAACATGTGTTGTTTTAGAGCCCGAACGTGTGTTTTTGAGCTCAGGCGTGTGTTGTTTTCAGCCGGGGCGTGTCTTGTTGTTCGGCACCTGAATATGTCTTGTTTTGGAATTCGGACGTGACTTGTTTTTGGAGTCTCTTTGCGACTTATTTTTGAGCCCTGACATGTCTTGTTTTTGAGTGCGGATCTGTGTTGTTTTCTGAGATCGGCCGTGTTTTGTTTTTAGCCAGCCGTGTCTTCATTTTGAGCTCGGGCGTGTTTTGTTTTGAATTCGGGCATGTCTTGTTTTTGGAAGGCCAGTTTATCTTGTTTTGGAGCCAAGGGGTGAACTTGTTTTTGAGCCCGAACACGTGTTTGGGCCCTGACGTGTCTTGTTTTTGGGCCTGGATGTCTTGTTTTGTCGCGAGTATTGTCTTCTTCGCAGTATGGATGTGTTTTGTTTCAGAGCTCAGACTTGTTCTGTGTTTTTGTTTACGACATATTCCATTTTTTGTGTTCGGAAAAGTTTTTTTTTTTATTCGTACGTGTCTTTTTTCAGTTTGAGCGTATTTTGTTTTTGAGCCGGACTTTCTTGTATGTGTTGTGTTTTAGAGCCAGAACGTGTGTTCTTGAGCTTAGGCGTGTGTTGTTTTGAGTCGGGGCATGTCTTGTTTTTTGGTACCTGGATCTGTCTTGTTTTGGAATTTGAGCGTGACTTGTTTTTGGAGTCTCTTTTTGTCTTATTTTTGAGCCCTGACATCTCTTGTTTTTTGAGCACGGATCTATGTTGTTTTCTTTGATCGGTCGTGTTTTGTTTTTAGCCTAAGCGTGTCTTTAATTTGATCTCGTGCGTGTTTTGTTTTGAATTCGGTTATGTCTTGTTTTTGGAAGGCCGGTTTATCTTGTTTTGGGCCTTGATGTGTCTTGTTTTTGGGCCTGGATGTCTTGTTTTGTAGCAAATATTGTCTTCTTTGAAGTCCGGAAGTGTTTTTGTTTTGAACCAAGGTTATTATGCATTATTTTTCAGCTAAAGAGTGCTTTATATTTACCTTATCTTGTTTTCGAGAATAGATATGCATCATATTGCAGTTATTACGTTTTTTGTTTTCAGGTTCGTGTGTGTTTTGTTTCCCAGTTCGTCTGTGTTTTTTTTTTCTTGCTACAGCTGCCCTTTTGAGTCCGATGTGTTACCAAGGCATCCAGCGTAATCAGATTTGACATGAAGACGCTCGTAGTAAGAGAGGCCGGCCGTTCAGTGCAACAACGGCGCACGATGCCCGTACCGTGTAAGTTTTTATTGATCTGGGAAAGTTCGAATAACAGCCTGACACCATTCCTCTGCCAGTGAAAGTACAGGCCGGCATGCGTCATCAGGTGATACAGTGTGATGCGATCATCCGGTCCGTATGAATTTCTTCCCTGCATTTATACACATTTTACAGCGATATTGCAATCCCAATTCGATCAATCTTTCGGTCCATTTGGTTCCATCTTTCAGTTCTGCCCAATCTAGTTTCGAGTTAAATATGTTAATGAAAATCGATCCGAAGTTAAATTCCATTATGATCCGGAATTTCATCCCAGTTCGTCCAGGGATCCAGACGAATCCGTTCACGGACGTACCTGTCAGGTACTTTGAGAAGGAATTCATCACGTATTTCAGGCAAATCCGTTCCGAAGCTACAGGAGAATCGTTTCATGAGTTCCAGTAGAGTCCTTCTCGCGGTTCCAGTAATATCCTTCCCGCTGTTCTAGTAGGCCTAGAATCCTTTCCTCGGTTCAACGAGAATCCTTACCTGATTTCCAGGAGAATCCTTCCCTGGGTTTCAGTAGATTTTTTTCCTGGGTTTCAATGGAATCCTTCCCTTGGTTCCAGGAGAATCCTTCCATGGGTTACAGGAGAATCCTTTTCGAAATTCCAGGAGAATCCTTCCGGAGTTCCAGGAAAATCCTTTCTTGGGTTCCAGGAGAATCCTTCCCGGAGTTTCAGGCAAATCCTTCTCGAAGTCCCAAGTGAGTCCTTCAACTTGTTTCCAGGAGAATCCTTCCAGGAATTCCAGGAGAATCCTTCCACTGAGTTCCAGAAGAATCCTTCCCGGAGTTACAGAAAAGCTCCAGAAGAATCTTTCCTTTATCTCCAGGAGAATCCTTCCCGGAGTTCCAGGAGAATCCTTCCCTAGATTCCAGGAGAATCCTTTCCGGATTTTCAGGCGAATACTTCTCGAAATTCCAGGTGAGTCCTTCCACTTGTTTCCAGGAGAATCCTTCCAGAAATGCCATGAGAATTCTTCCACTGAGTTCCAGGAGAATCCTTCCCGGAGTTACAGGAGAGCTCCAAAAGAATGTTTTCTTTGGTTCCAGGAGAATCCTTCCATCGATTCCACGAGAATCGTTCTCAGAGTTCCAGGAGAATTCTTCCCTAAGTTTTAGGAGATTACTTCCCTGGGTTCCGGGAGAATCCTTCCCGGAGTTCCAGGGGAATCCTTTCCGGAGTTTCTGAAGAATCCTTCCCGGAGTTCCAGGAGAATCCTTCCCGGAGTTACAGGAAAATATTTCCATGCGTTCCAGAAGAATCTTTCCTGGAACTCTAGGAGAACCCTTCCATTGGTTCCAGAACAATCCTTCCCGGAGCTCCAGAAGTATCTTCCCTTTGGTTCCAGAGAATGCTTCCATGGGTTCCAAGAGAATTGTTTCAGAGTTCCAGGAAAATTCTTCCCTACGTTTCAGGAGAATCCTTTCCTGGGTTTCAGGAGAATCCTTCCCAGAGTTCCAGAAGAATCCTTACCGGTGTTCCAGAAGAATCCTTCCCGGAGTTCCAGAAGAATCCTTCCCGGAGTTCCAGGAGAATCCTTCCCGGAGTTCCACGAAAATCCTTGCAGGAGTTCCAGGAGAATTCTTCCCTGAGTTCCGGGAGAATCTTTCCATGAGTTCCAGGAGAATTCTTCCCGAAGTTCCAGGAGAATTGTTCCCGGAGATCCAGGAAAATTGTTCCGGGAGTTCCAGGAGAATTGTTCACGGAATTCCAGGAGAATCCTTCCCGAATTTCCAGGAAAATCGTTCTCTGAGTTCCAGGAGAATTGTTTCAGAATATTTTTTCGGGATTCCAGGAGTATCATATCCTGAGTTTCGGGAGAATCTTTCCCGGAGTTCCAGGCGAAGCCGTCACGGAATTTTAGTACAAACAGACTTTTTGTATAATTCAGTTCCGGAGTTTTTCGCCAATACGTTAGGTGATGATAAATTAGTCAGCACGAAAAGATTATATTTTAGTCATCTGCCAACAACTAGAACGCCACTCGAGAGCCATTCACCATGCCGCAATGTTGTGCAACGTGCAACAACCTTAAGTTGCTATGCAAGGAGGGCAACTTGGGGTTTACAGCTTCCGTTCCTTGATCTCATCTGTCGGTATGCTCAGCTGTCGTAAAAGAGCGGATGAAAAATTGATTACCCATTGTTTGCGAGTTGGTTTACGTTATCGGTTCTCAAATGTATCATAAACTGGCGCGATCGTAAAAAAATTAACTGCGAGCAAAGGACTGCAAGGCAAAATACAACGAGACTGCGATGGCATGCGAGCGTAGGCAAACCAATTAATTTCACAAGTACGTGTTAAACTGTAACAAACAAGAGTTCAATTTTTTCTTCCGGACTAAGTGACGGTCTGTATAACTTTTTTTAAAAATCGAACATTAATAATACTAATAATAATAATAATAATAATAATAATAATAATAATAATTTATTTATTTATTTGTTTGTTTATTATTATTTATTATTAATATTTGTGTGCTGAACAACAGCCAGAGGCCAGCACAATACACAAACAGAAGATACAAAGGTGCAAAACAAAAATAAATAATATCTTAAATAACAAAAACATACATGAATAAAATTGAGTACAAACAGTAAAAACTAATAATCAAAACGAAACTAAACCTTAAAAGGATCTAAATTGTGTCCATGCAAATTGGCATATTTTATGCATCTACAGACTGGAGAAAGTGATTTTGAATTTCTGTTATAAAAATTTTTTTGAAATCTTAAACCTTTTGTAGGAATACGAAGGCTGATATTGTTTATGATAGATTCACAATCAATATCACCCTTGATAACTTTGCAAAAAAATTGATAATCAAGATTTAGACGTCTAGCATAAAGGCTACAACAGTTAAAATATTTACAGGTAATATCATAGTTAAAGTCAGTGGAATTGGGTATAAATCGAAAAGCACATAAGGAAATAAATTTTCTTTGAATATTTTCCAATTTAACCGAATCGGTTGAAGTAATGGAATTCAAGGCTACAGATGCATATTCAAGTTTAGATCGAACCAAAGTAAAGTACAGAATTAATAGTGACTCAGGAGTAGAAAAAGAATAAGTTATAGACCTTATTAAACCAAGCATTCTTATTGAATGATTATAAATATATTGAACATGATCGTGAAAGTATAATTTAGAATCGAGTAGTACACCAAGATCTTTTATAGAATTTTTCTTAATAATACAGACGTTATTAAGAGAATAATTAAATAATAATAATAATAATAATAATAATAATAATAATAATAATAATAATAATAAATTCTTTACTTATACTGGCAGAGTTAAGGCCATAGGGCCTTCTCTTACACTCTACCAGGTCACAAAGTATACAAGCAGTTAAAATGTAACAAAAAGTTAAAGAACAAAATACTAACATATTACAATAATAATAATAATAATAATAATAATAATAATAATAATAATAATAATAATAATAATTCTTTACTTATACTGGCAGAGTTAAGGCCATAGGGCCTTCTCTTACACTCTACCAGGTCACAAAGTATACAAGCAGTTAAAATGTAACAAAAAGTTAAAGAACAAAATACTAACATATTACAAAAAAATAATAATAATAATAATAATAATAATAATAATAATAATTCTTTACTTATACTGGCAGAGTTAAGGCCATAGGGCCTTCTCTTACACTCTACCAGGTCACAAAGTATACAAGCAGTTAAAATTTAACAAAAAGTTAAAGAACGAAATACTAACATATTACAAAAAAATAATAATAATAATAATAATAATAATAATAATAATAATAATAATAATAATAATTCTTTACTTATACTGGCAGAGTTAAGGCCATAGGGCCTTCTCTTACACTCTACCAGGTCACAAAGTATACAAGCAGTTAAAATTTAACAAAAAGTTAAAGAACAAAATACTAAAATAATACAATAATAATAATAATAATAATAATAATAATAATAATAATAATAATAATAATAATTCTTTATTTATACTGGCAGAGTTAAGGCCATAGGGCCTTCTCTTACACTCTACCAGGTCACAAAGTATACAAACAGTTAAAATTTAACAAAAAGTTAAAGAACAAAATACTACCATTATACAATAATAATAATAATAATAATAATAATAATAATAATAATAATAATAATAATAATAATAATAATAATAATAATAATAATAGCATAATAAAATCGACACTAAACAACATGAAAATAATACCATAATAGAAAAAAAAAAGAAAGTAAAATACATTGGAATATAGTGAAAGCAACTCATTTAGTACAAATGGTTAATATGAAAAAACGTAAGGAAGAATATATCAAAATGTAATGTAATAAAATAATAATAAAAAAGAAAAGAAATACGAAAATTAAATAAAATTCACGACAAAAAGACTATGGTAATAAATTCATCGGCTGATAAAGAGAACAAAGGAAGGAAAAAGAAATATAAGGTAATTCGGGGGAAGACGCCACACCTAAGGCATTTCTTGGCTATAGAACTCAAACCTGAAGTGACAAGGCAATACAAACAGATTTATCGTATTTTTCCATTATAATTGGCTCTGTATAATGATTGGTTCCTTTCCAAGTACGTATATTGTTAACAATTTTTCATGTTAAAAGAACTCGTGTCAGTGTGGCATCTTCCCCCATATATACGGGGAAGATGCCACTTGGTATGGGGTAAGATGCAACAACACAGTGAATGGCATAACTGGAATATTTTATGTGCATTTTATTAAAACTACAGAGAAACATCTATGAAATTAATAATAAACTTGTTTCATGACTATTTTGCAAAAATTGATTAATTAGGACAAATTCTGAATATTAGTACGAGCCTGCACCACATTTCATATGCTCCAAATTATCACCACTGCAATCTTCATGCAACCATTTCGTGCATGCAATGCACTGAATTCAGTCACACTTGAAACCTTTCTTAGCGTAAAAGTGTCCAGAACGAACAACAAAAATCATCTTCCTCATCAAAACTATTACCACTGTTATCGTGACTAATTTCGTCACCAGAAGAAGAAGAAGAAGATGAACGTACAAATCTCTTTTCCTTTCTTGATTGGGAAGGTTTCTTTTTTTTCTGGCCCTTTCCCGCATAGTTTCTCTTCCCTGTGGTGTAGTTTAGATATCCGCTGTTTGTTTTTTTACGCCCAAAGAGTTTATATTTCCTTACTTGAGGAATAATAATAATAATAATAATAATAATAATAATAATGATTTATTTTAGCTGGCAGAGTTAAGGGCGTAAGGCCTTCTCTTCCACTCAACCAGCAAAAAGTGTATATACATATGCATGAACTTACAAAGAATCCAACAATTTGATTTAGATGAGAGTTACATGTATACAAGAGTTATTTACGAATTAAACAACAAAATACTATGAACTATTAATTAAACACTGAAATAAACTGCCTAGCAGAA
This sequence comes from Periplaneta americana, assembly GCF_040183065.1. NCBI lineage: Eukaryota > Metazoa > Arthropoda > Insecta > Blattodea > Blattidae > Periplaneta > Periplaneta americana. Next base: position 12,019,361 of record NC_091118.1, on the reverse strand, counting down.
TTAAACTAAAATACATAGAATGTTAATATATTTCAAATACAGACGTGGACAAATTATTAACAAAATGGACGATTTTTATGATAATTCTGTTTACAAAATTTGACTTTTCAATTTAGACTACATTTCACAATTTTGGATATTTCCATCATTACAGTAGACAGAAATATGCAAAAATGTCAACTGTAGTTGAAATTGAAGAGTCAAGTTTTGTAAAAATATATAAGAAAAGTCTTCAATTTTGCTAATAATTTGTAAATTAGCAAAATTGTCAACTGCATTAAATTTTGTAAAAATATAAAACAAAAATCTTCAGTTTTGCTAATAATTTCGAAGTATCCTAAATGTCAACTGTAGTACAAATTGAAGAATCGAATTTTGTAAAAATATACAACAAAAACCTTCAGTTTTGCTAATAATTTGTAAATATGCAAAAATATCAACTGTAGTCCAAATTGAGGAGTTAAATTTTGAAAAATATACAATACAAATCTTCAATTTTGCTAATAATTTGGAAATACACAAAAATGTCAACTGTAGTCTAAATTGAAGAATCATATTTTGTAAAAATATATAATAAAAATCTTAAATTTTGCTAATAATTTGTCCACGTCTGTAATATTAGATAATAGAAAGAGATTATTACGAGACAATTAAAATACAGCACAATCAGGATGATGTCTAAAGAAAAAAGTAACAATGTAGTGAGTGATAGTTTAAATCAGTATGATTGGAGTGAAATGCTAATAAGGTTATCTTTTAAGCTGTTCTTAAAGGTGTTTGTTGTCTTGCAGCCCCTAATACTTTGTGACAAGGAATTCCATTGACGCGAGGTGGATATTGTAAAAGATGAGGAATAACAAGATGTTCTATGAAGAGGTATATTTAGCGTGCCACAGATAAGTGATCTGGTATTTACGTCGTGGTTAGAGTATAGATAAGAGAAACGAGACGAAAGGTAATTTGGTGTTGAAGTGTGCAGAATTCGAAAGAGTAAAGACAAAGAGTGTAAAGTTCTACGTTCTTTAAGTCGGAGCCACGAGAGACTTGCGAAGGACGGTGGTATGTGATCATATCGTCGGATGTTGCACACGTATCTGACGCACATATTCTGAGCTCGCTGTAACTTGACTGACAGTTCAGAACTTAGATCACTTAACAAAACGTCACAATAATCGAAGTGCGGCATTACTAGGGTTTGTACTAGGGTAAGTTTTAGTTGCTGGGGCAAGAAGTTTCTCAAGCGACTCAAACAGTGAATGGAGGAACAGATTTTTTTTATCGTTTCTTTAACTTGAAAATTCCAACTTAGATTATTATCAAAAAAGAAGCCAAGATTTTTTACGACAGATTGTGTCCAGAGTTTAAATCCCGTTATCCGTTCTGATGGAAGCAACTATTGATGTAGGTCTACTGCCACATGCCTCCGCAAGTGGAAGGACCTGGTGAACATTTAGTAATATTTGAAGATTCCATTCGTCATTTGAGAATTCTGTATGGAATGCCACATATCCTCGCTGCAGCCCATGACGATTTTTGTCCATACTTTACATCTTCAGCAGCTCTAATTAAATTTTATTTTGACTAAGATATCCGATCTGTTTTTATTTTGCAGTCTCAAGTCATCGTCTGCATAGAAATGAAATGTGAATTACATTTTTTATCATTGATACCTTTTGTACAGTATCAGAGAATATGTAAAATAATATAATGTAAAATATTATCATATAATAACCTTCCCACAACACAATTTATGATCCCATAAATAATGCATTTCTTAACCATGTTGCGTCTTCCCTCAGTTACAAGGGGAAGACGCCACTGACACTTACTTGCCTACTGCCGCAAGGTTGTTGCCGTAGCTGCATGTCTAGTGTGCGTAACAGAATGCACAACTCACGTAGGGTAAACTGTACAGTGATTGACCTCTTAAGCTAATGAATAATAAAACAATGAAATAGCGGAAAACAGTGGTAACTTATTGAGAGAATTTTAAAGGCATTGGGTCAAGTGAAGATTCAGAAACAAATCAAAATCAATAAACAAAAGAAAAAATAAAATTTTAATGCAAGGATAAATTAAATAAACACAACAAGTCCACTTTTACAGTTACTGACCGTCTATGCACAGTTATTGACCACACGCTTATTAGTGATTGACCGTCTATGCACAGTTATTGACCACACGCTTATTAGTGATTGACCGTCTATGCACAGTTATTGACCACACGCTTATTAGTGATTGACCGTCTATGCACAGTTATTGACCACACGCTAATTAGTGATTGACCGTCTATGCACAGTTATTGACCACACGCTTATTAGTGATTGACCGTCTATGCACAGTTATTGACCACACGCTTATTAGTGATTGACCGTCTATGCACAGTTATTGACCACACACTTATTAGTGATTGACCGTCTATGCACAGTTATTGACCACACGCTTATTAGTGATTGACCGTCTACTGCACAGTTATTGACCACACGCTTATTAGTGATTGACCGTCTATGCACAGTTATTGACCACACGCTTATTAGTGATTGACCGTCTATGCACAGTTATTGACCACACGCTTATTAGTGATTGACCGTCTACTGCACAGTTATTGACCACACGCTTATTAGTGATTGACCGTCTACTGCACAGTTATTGACCACACGCTTATTAGTGATTGACCGTCTATGCACAGTTATTGACCACACGCTTATTAGTGATTGACCGTCTATGCACAGTTATTGACCACACGCTTATTAGTGATTGACCGTCTATGCACAGTTATTGACCACACGCTTATTAGTGATTGACCGTCTATGCACAGTTATTGACCACACGCTAATTAGTGATTGACCGTCTATGCACAGTTATTGACCACACGCTTATTAGTGATTGACCGTCTATGCACAGTTATTGACCACACGCTTATTAGTGATTGACCGTCTATGCACAGTTATTGACCACACGCTTATTAGTGATTGACCGTCTATGCACAGTTATTGACCACACACTTATTAGTGATTGACCGTCTACTGCACAGTTATTGACCACACGCTTATTAGTGATTGACCGTCTATGCACAGTTATTGACCACACGCTTATTAGTGATTGACCGTCTATGCACAGTTATTGACCACACGCTTATTAGTGATTGACCGTCTATGCACAGTTATTGACCACACGCTTATTAGTGATTGACCGTCTATGCACAGTTATTGACCACACGCTTATTAGTGATTGACCGTCTATGCACAGTTATTGACCACACGCTTATTAGTGATTGACCGTCTATGCACAGTTATTGACCACACACTTATTAGTGATTGACCGTCTATGCACAGTTATTGACCACACGCTTATTAGTGATTGACCGTCTATGCACAGTTATTGACCACACGCTTATTAGTGATTGACCGTCTATGCACAGTTATTGACCACACGCTTATTAGTGATTGACCGTCTACTGCACAGTTATTGACCACACGCTTATTAGTGATTGACCGTCTATGCACAGTTATTGACCACACGCTTATTAGTGATTGACCGTCTATGCACAGTTATTGACCACACGCTTATTAGTGATTGACCGTCTACTGCACAGTTATTGACCACACGCTTATTAGTGATTGACCGTCTATGCACAGTTATTGACCACACACTTATTAGTGATTGACCTTCTACTGCACAGTTATTGACCACACGCTTATTAGTGATTGACCGTCTACTGCACAGTTATTGACCACACGCTTATTAGTGATTGACCTTCTACTGCACAGTTATTGACCACACGCTTATTAGTGATTGACCGTCTACTGCACAGTTATTGACCACACGCTTATTAGTGATTGACCGTCTATGCACAGTTATTGACCACACGCTTATTAGTGATTGACCGTCTATGCACAGTTATTGACCACACGCTTATTAGTGATTGACCGTCTATGCACAGTTATTGACCACACGCTTATTAGTGATTGACCGTCTATGCACAGTTATTGACCACACGCTTATTAGTGATTGACCGTCTATGCACAGTTATTGACCACACGCTTATTAGTGATTGACCGTCTACTGCACAGTTATTGACCACACGCTTATTAGTGATTGACCGTCTATGCACAGTTATTGACCACACGCTTATTAGTGATTGACCGTCTATGCACAGTTATTGACCACACGCTTATTAGTGATTGACCGTCTACTGCACAGTTATTGACCACACGCTTATTAGTGATTGACCGTCTACTGCACAGTTATTGACCACACGCTTATTAGTGATTGACCGTCTACTGCACAGTTATTGACCACACGCTTATTAGTGATTGACCGTCTATGCACAGTTATTGACCACACGCTTATTAGTGATTGACCGTCTATGCACAGTTATTGACCACACGCTTATTAGTGATTGACCGTCTACTGCACAGTTATTGACCACACGCTTATTAGTGATTGACCGTCTACTGCACAGTTATTGACCACACGCTTATTAGTGATTGACCGTCTATGCACAGTTATTGACCACACGCTTATTAGTGATTGACCGTCTATGCACAGTTATTGACCACACGCTTATTAGTGATTGACCGTCTATGCACAGTTATTGACCACACGCTTATTAGTGATTGACCGTCTATGCACAGTTATTGACCACACGCTTATTAGTGATTGACCGTCTATGCACAGTTATTGACCACACGCTAATTAGTGATTGACCGTCTATGCACAGTTATTGACCACACGCTTATTAGTGATTGACCGTCTATGCACAGTTATTGACCACACGCTTATTAGTGATTGACCGTCTATGCACAGTTATTGACCACACGCTTATTAGTGATTGACCGTCTATGCACAGTTATTGACCACACGCTTATTAGTGATTGACCGTCTACTGCACAGTTATTGACCACACGCTTATTAGTGATTGACCGTCTATGCACAGTTATTGACCACACGCTTATTAGTGATTGACCGTCTATGCACAGTTATTGACCACACGCTTATTAGTGATTGACCGTCTATGCACAGTTATTGACCACACGCTTATTAGTGATTGACCGTCTATGCACAGTTATTGACCACACGCTTATTAGTGATTGACCGTCTATGCACAGTTATTGACCACACGCTTATTAGTGATTGACCGTCTATGCACAGTTATTGACCACACGCTTATTAGTGATTGACCGTCTATGCACAGTTATTGACCACACGCTTATTAGTGATTGACCGTCTATGCACAGTTATTGACCACACGCTTATTAGTGATTGACCGTCTATGCACAGTTATTGACCACACGCTTATTAGTGATTGACCGTCTACTGCACAGTTATTGACCACACGCTTATTAGTGATTGACCGTCTATGCACAGTTATTGACCACACGCTTATTAGTGATTGACCGTCTACTGCACAGTTATTGACCACACGCTTATTAGTGATTGACCGTCTATGCACAGTTATTGACCACACACTTATTAGTGATTGACCTTCTACTGCACAGTTATTGACCACACGCTTATTAGTGATTGACCGTCTACTGCACAGTTATTGACCACACGCTTATTAGTGATTGACCTTCTACTGCACAGTTATTGACCACACGCTTATTAGTGATTGACCGTCTACTGCACAGTTATTGACCACACGCTTATTAGTGATTGACCGTCTATGCACAGTTATTGACCACACGCTTATTAGTGATTGACCGTCTATGCACAGTTATTGACCACACGCTTATTAGTGATTGACCGTCTATGCACAGTTATTGACCACACGCTTATTAGTGATTGACCGTCTATGCACAGTTATTGACCACACGCTTATTAGTGATTGACCGTCTATGCACAGTTATTGACCACACGCTTATTAGTGATTGACCGTCTACTGCACAGTTATTGACCACACGCTTATTAGTGATTGACCGTCTATGCACAGTTATTGACCACACGCTTATTAGTGATTGAACAACACATTTTCACAATTTTCACTTTTTTCTTGTCTGTTTCGTTTCTCTTCTTCTGATCTTTCTCATTAAGAACTATTCGCCACCGGCGTAGCTTTGTCGGCAAAGGTGTTTGTCTGCCGATCCGAAGTTTCGTTCGGGCGCGGGTTCAATTCCAGCTTGGGCTGATTACCTGGTTGGGTTTTTCCGAGGTTTTGCCCAACCGTAAGGCAAATTTCAGGTAATCTATGACGAATCCTCGGCCTCATCTCGCCAAATACCATCTCGCTACCATCAATCCCATCGACGCTAAATAACCTCATAGTTGATACAGTGTCGTTAAATAACGAAGTTAAAAAAATAAGAAAAGAACTCTTCTCGCTGCCTTTTCTTTCATTTCTTATTCGCTTCCTTCCTTCTCTTGCCTCTTCTTCCATTTTTCTCTTTTGTGCCTTATCAGAAGCAAGTGTGTGTCATTTCTCTGATGTTATTACAAATGGCTCCACCCAGCACTGGACGAGGACCAAAGAACACTTTTCCTTCAACGGGATATTTGCTTCTGGACGCTAAGGTTGCTTTTAGGACACCAATCTTCTTGGCAGCTTCATTTAAATCAAATCAACTGTGGACAGGTTCTGTAGCGTTTCGTAAAGCTTCCCCTGTATAATGCACTTTACCTGGCTTAGGCATTATAATATAGTATCAGTCCTGTAAAAATCCCCATCATTTAACTGATAACATATATAGAATTGGAGCAAATTGGTCATTATTCTAACAAATAATTTATGAACGATCAATCACTGTAGTTTGCGGCCATTCACTTTATAGTGATTGACCACGGGGCATTTTTATGTCATATAAAAACTTTAACAAAATAATATTCTGTGGACGGAAACCTTATACCTTTTCTCACACTGTGAGTGTAAAAACGAGCACCAGAATTTATGTATCCTTTGCAGAATAAATAAATTATTGCGTGCATTATTCTTAGCAATTTCTCTAGTTACTTACACTTGTTTAGGTTCAGTTGCATTTCCAATCGATTTCAGTCCTCTCAGACAACAGACACGAACTCAGTGGGATGAACAGCGACAACTAACCACAAATAAGGGTTGCTACTAGAGGTATATGCAGCAAAAAGTGAAATCACGATCGTCTTTTATTCACAATATACTTGAAAAAAGGAACCGGTCAATCACCTTATACTGGTCAATAACTACCTAGTTTACTCTATATAGCAGATATTCCATTTAAAATAAAACATCAGTCTATGAACCTTAAATATAAGCAACTAAATATTATAAAGTTGTACTCACTAGACTATATGCTCACAAGATCCAAAACAACGGCGATGAAAGACGATAAAGTAAGACAAATGCACACGCTACGTGTCCACCCCGTCGACACTCTTCAAACTAGAGGATCCGCGCTGTCAATTGCTGACACATAAAAGAACTGCGAACAAAGTTGCGTCTTCCCCCAACTGGCATCTTCCCCCGAATTACCTTATAGCCTATATTTTTACAAAACTATGGCAGAGAAAAGGACTTATAACTGAAAGGAATCTAATTCAAAAAGCGCAATTTTAATTTATATTTGAAACTAGACAATGTCCGACAATCTCTGACATGTTGTGGTAGAGAGTTCCAGAGATGAGCTGCAGAGACGGTGAAAGATGAAGAGTAGAAGGATGTTCTGTGTTTAGGAGTGGAGAGTGTGATATGGTGTTGTGAGCGAGTATCTATTTCGTGATATGAGGACAAATGTTGAAAACGAGAAGCTAGGTAGCTAGGGTTTGAGTTTTGAAGAATATTGAAGAGTAAAGTGAGAGAGTGAATAGTTCTTCGCTCTTGAGACGGGCCCAGGACAGCATATTTAGTGAAGGTGTGATACGGTCAGATCTACGGACGTTGCAAATAAATCGAACGCATGCATTATGAACACCCTGTAGTCTGTCTGTCAGTCTCATGTTAAGGTCAGTGTAGAGAGTGTTACAGTAATCAAAATGAGGCATCGAGAGCGACTGCACTAAATTCTTCTCGAGAAGCAACGGAAGGCCCTAAACAAAAACACAGTTAGAAATATCTATGAAGAAATTCTGTAACACTGAACAACAAGAATTTTGCTCCGACTTAAAACAATGTGTCCCTTATGGTTTGATGTGCGCTGAATCCGAAAATGCATCTCTTTTCTTCGTATCACGTAAGGTTTTTAAGATATACTATGATTTCACTTTTCGATAAGTGCTCTTCCAGGAAATATCTGGCGCGGGTTCGGGGTTGTAAACCAAAACAAAAGCTAACGCATTTTATGAGTTTATGACTTATTTCCAGTTTCTTATGGTTGTTGGCATGTCCTTTTATACTTCTTATAAATAAACAGATGAACCTTGGGCTCTCACTCTGAGAGAGGAACATAGGTTAAGGGTGCTTGAGAATAAGGTGCTTAGGAAAATATTTGAGGCTAAGCGGGATGAAGTTACAGGAGAATGGAGAAAGTTACACAACACAGAACTGCACGCATTGTATACTTCACCTGACATAATTAGGAACATTAAATCCAGACGTTTGATATGGGCAGGGCATGTAGCACGTATGGGCGAATCCAGAAATGCGTAGAGAGTGTTAGTTGGGAGGCCGGAGGGAAAAGACTTTTGGGGAGGGCGAGACGTAGATGGGAGGATAATATTAAAATGAATTTGAGGGAGTTGGGATATGATGATAGAAACTGGATTAATCTTGCTCAGGATAGGGACCAATGGCGAGCTTATGTGAGGGCGGCAATGAACCTCCGGGCTCCTTGAAAGCCATTTGTAAGTAAGTAATTAATAAATAAACAGATATAAGTTCCTTCTATTCAGTAAATTTCATAACAGTTCGAAGTGAGGTCTACGAAATGAACAAACAAGAGTATGGTTTTCAGTATTTAAAAGAAAAATTTTCCAGTTTGAGTGAAGGCAAATTAAAAAAGGGCATTTTCATCGCACCACAAATTCACAAAGTTATGGCTGACTCTTTGTTTGAGGAAAAACTTTCCGTTACAGAAAAAAACGGCATGACGCGCTTTCAAAGATATTTGCTCAAATTTCTTGGGAAATTCTAGGGCATGCAACTACATAGAACTTGTTGTGGAAATCGTGTTAAGTGCATATAAGAAAGTGGGGTGTAAATGTCTCCCAAAATACACTTTTTACATTCTCATGTGGATTTCTTTCCTCCTAACTTTGGAGCGGTAAGCGACGAACACGGGGAAAGATTTAATCAATAAATATCTGAAATGGAAATGCGATAAAAAGGAAGATCATCATCCAGCATGCTTGCAGACTATTGTTGGTTTCTTGTAAAAGACAGTCCTGGGTTTAGTTATAAACAGAAATCATCCAGAAAATTATTTTAAATGTAACTTAAAATTCCGAGATTTTTCTTATTATTTCTATTGTTGTTGTGTTTAAAACTATGTAACATCATTTTTGTATCCATTACACATTTTTAAAGTGTTATGAGGCATTTTGAATTCCTTACTTACTTACTTAATTACTTACTAACTTACTGGCTTTTAAGGAACCCGGAGGTTCATTGCCACCCTCACATAAGCCCGCCATTGGTCCCTATCCTGAGCAAGATTAGGGGAGAGTCGGGTAGTATCGGACATCGGGTAATATCGGACAGTGTGTTTCTTTCATCTACCACACGATGATAGTACCTGATTGACATGGTTACGTTTCTGTGATGTCGCATAGAGAAACGTAACAATGTCATTCAGATACTACCATATGATGGTAGATGAAAGAAACGCACTGTCCGATACTACCCGATGTCCGATACTACCCGACTCTCCCCTAATCCAGTCTCTACCATCATATCCCACCTCCCTCAAATCCATTTTAATATTATCTACCCATCTACGTCTCGGCCTCCCCAAAGGTCTTTTTCCCTCCGGCCTCCCAACTAACACTCTATATGCATTTCTGGATTCGCCCATACGTGCTACATGTCCTACCCATCTCAAACGTCTGGATTTAATGTTCCTAATTATGTCAGGTGAAGAATACAATGCGTGCAGTTCTGTGTTGTGTAACTTTCTCCATTCTCCTGTAACTTCATCCCTCTTAGCCCCAAATATTTTCCTAAGAACCTTATTCTCAAACACCCTTAATCTCTGTTCCTCTCTCAAAGTGAGAGTCCAAGATTCACAACCATACAGAACAACCGGTAATATAACTGTTTTTGAATCCCTAGTGTGTTATAAGTTTATCAGAAGCAGTGAAATATTAAAAACAAAAAGTTTTTTTTTTTCCAGAAAAAATTCAATTCATTTTTCCCGGAAAATGGTACGTGATGGAACAATTTTGATTTTAAATTCAGATTTAAGGCACATATATTAGTAATATTCACCTATTTTTATTTCGGAGTAAGACAAAAAGTAAAAATATGTTGTTCAATGTAATTTAAAAGTACTTTAAATAAATAATTACAATATATTATGTTACTGTCCATGAATAGCCTTTGTATTTACTCCTACAAGGGTTGAAGGATAGCGAAAGTGAAAGTCAGTTGTTTAAATAACATAATCTTTGCTTTGTAAAAGTGAACAAATGCCTATCACGAGTAGCAGTGCATGTGTGCTGCATCATCTAGAGGTTGTCAGCCTTGGATAACCGTTATAATGCAGGATATCTCGCTTTACGTGCCACACGCGAGTTTTGTTACAGCGATCTTTACATAGATTTTCAGACCCGTACTTCTTGTGTCTTTCTTTGGACTACTTTTCCCTAATAGCTCGTATTCTGATGTCAATTGTTATTTTGTATGAAGTATATAGTAAATTATTATAAAGCCGCGATTGTCATCTATTGAATTGTTCTCAATCTGTCGCCATAGCTACGCTTCTTTGCAATCCCGTGATAAAATTTCATACGTGTGGGTTTACTCCTCTATCTCGGGAGGTTCCTAACAAGTTGAGGGGAAGTTGGGCGGATCTGTGTACGGATCATGCATATGACAGGGTGTTTTGTCACGTGGTATCGTGTAGAGTTAATGGGATTGGTGATAGATGATAGGAATCGGGATTGTAGGCCTAGATGAAGTTTGTTAAAGAAACTAAACGAAAGGAAAGATTAGTAACCATGGCAATTGTACATGACATCGGCCTTCAAATGTTTAACTCTCGCAACATATCGCTTCAGCGCATCTCGTAAAAAACTGTCTTTGTATGATTCGGTGCTAATAGCTACGAAATTATAAAAATTTAAACCGTAAAAAATTAATATTACGCAAGAGCTGGAATCTTGAGATCTTGAATACATGGCGGGATATATGTAAAGTCGAAGTTCTTATCTGGAATTTTCGATATTTTGAGGTAATTTTAGTTTCCCGGCAGTGTTATACAGATAATAAGTCCTATGTGTGTAAAATTTGTACTATTACTGGAATTTTTCGATAGGTATGTTGGAAAATATTTCATACCCTAAACGTAAATAATTCATGGTGCTTGACTAAAGGGAGTTACGTCATAAAAATGGGTTTTGGAATAAATGAAAATTAAACTTAGGCCCTTATTGCAAATAATTTTATACACATATAAAACATATCAAATGCTATTATTCTTTTGTTTTTTGCACAGCCAACTATAGAACTTAACTTGTGTATTCACCTGGAGAACAAAACTCCATTTGCACAAAAAAAAAGACTTAACCTCCTTTACCCGAACACCATCGAATAAATCTTAAATTCAAAGTTCAGGTGACAAAGTTAAATATTGCACAATATAAAATGGGATGAAGTAGGCCTACTGTTACTTTAAAAGGCCTTGTAATTTGCGTTTCTCTTCCAACGTAAACGTCCTCAAGAAGTGATGATGTAATTTCTCCTATAGGGAAATCGGATAATTTCGTGATACTAAGGTTTTGGTGTAAAAATTATGTTCAAATAAAAAAAATGTATTTTTAAACTAAAGAATAATGGTATTTTACAAACAACTTCAAATTAGTGTAACCCTGAAAATATTGAGATTAGGACATGTGTTTATATGACTTTTTTGCTTAGAATGTCTTCACAAATAATCTCCGTAAGTGACGGTAAATCCTCGTGAATCACCCTGTATATTTTTCATTAAGAAGTATACAATGTCTGTACTTATCATTGAAAACAATTTGGACCACAAAACAAAGCAATAAACTCTTCTTTTAACAAAGGAAAGTCTACTACTGCTGCTACTACTGCTGCTGCTGCTGCTACTACTACTGCTACTTCTGCTACTGCTACTACTACTGCTACTTCTGCTACTGCTGCTGCTACTGCTGCTACTACTACTACTGCTGCTGCTGCTACTTTTGCTACTGCTACTACTACTGCTACTTCTGCTACTGCTGCTGCTACTGCTGCTGCTACTACTGCTGCTGCTACTACTACTACTGCTACTTCTGCTACTGCTACTGCTACTGCTGCGGCTACTACTGCTCTGCTACTGCTACTGCTACTGCTGCTGCTGCTGCTACTGCTACTGCTGCTGCTAATACTACTGCTACTGCTACTACTACTGCTACTTCTGCTACTGCTGCTGCTACTGCTACTGCTGCTGCTACTGCTACTGCTGCTACTGCTCTGCTACTGCTACTACTGCTACTAATACTACTGCTACTGCTACTACTGCTGCTACTGTTACTGCTACTACTGCTACTGTTACTGCTACTACTGCTACTAATGCTACTGCTACTACTGCTACTGCTACTACTGCTGCTACTGCTACTGCTGCTGCTACTGCTACTACTGCTACTGCTACTACTGCTACTGCTACTACTGCTGCTACTGCTACTACTGCTGCTACTGCTACTACTACTGCTACTGCTGCTACTGCTACTGCTACTGCTACTACTGCTGCTACTGCTACTGCTGCTACTGCTACTACTGCTCCTACTGCTACTACTGCTGCTACTGCTACTACTACTGCTGCTACTGCTACTGCTACTGCTACTGCTACTGCTACTACTGCTGCTACTGCTACTACTGGTGCTACTGCTACTGCTACTGCTACTACTGCTACTGCTACTACTGCTACTGCTACTACTGCTGCTACTGCTACTACTGCTGCTACTGCTACTACTACTGCTGCTACTGCTACTGCTACTGCTACTGCTACTGCTACTACTGCTGCTACTGCTACTGCTGCTACTGCTACTACTGCTACTACTGCTGCTACTGCTACTACTACTGCTGCTACTGCTACTGCTACTGCTACTGCTACTACTGCTGCTACTGCTACTACTGCTGCTACTGCTACTACTGGTGCTACTGCTACTACTACTGCTGCTACTGCTACTACTACTGCTGCTACTGCTACTGCTACTGCTACTGCTGCTACTACTGCTACTGCTGCTGCTGCTGCACAAATTGACGTTTATCTTTCAGTCACGTGATCAATTTGTTTTAAGCCACCGCGCTGCAGGAACTTACAACAATCACACTGCCCAGTGAGATAGAAATAAATGTCTTATTACTCTGGTTTGTGGATAAGCTTCGTCTTATTACTCTGCCTGGAATCCAACCTGGACCTCGGACTCGGATTTCGTAATCACATGTGCGATGTGTTGAGTTTCTTGGCAGCGTATGAATCATGGAGCAATTAGCAACACTAGCCTTGTGTACAAATATGTGCTTATCAGTGTGAAGGTCAGGCCTTATCGAACGTCCACGGGTGCAATGGCTAACCGCCGTGTAAGTAGATACAAAGGGAAATTCACGTCACATTATTTAGGACCGCAAAAAGTATCATTTCCTTCAGTATATTTGCCAGTCCTTCATTATGTCTCCCCGTACTAAAGTCTATCAGTCCTTAATTATATCATCCAGTTCTTTATTCTGTAATCCCTTTCGTCCTTCATTGTACTTTTGTTAATTCTGCCCTTTCGATTTCCATTATTCCATCTACATTCAGCGTTGGCCTGGGTAGCTTTGCCGGTATAGCGCTGGCCTTCTGTGCTCGAGGTTGCGAGTTCGATCCCGGCCCAGGTCGATGACATTTAAATGCGACAGTCAGTAGATTTACTGGCATGTAAAGGAACTCCTGCGGGACAAAATTCCGGTGCACCTAGTTCTTTTACATGCCAGGAAATTCACTGATATGAGCCTGTCGCATTTAAGCACACGTAAATGCCATCGACCTGGGCCGAAATCGAACCCGCAACCTCGAGCACAGAAGGCCGGCGCTACCGAAGGCGACTAAATAAATAAATAAAATAAATAAATAAATTAATTAATTAATAAGTAAATAAATAAGTAAATAAATAAATATGTAAATAAATGAGAAAATTAATAAATTATTCAATCAATAAATAAATAAGTAAATAAATAAATAAATAAATAAATAAATAAATAAATAAGTAAGTAAATCAGTAATATATAATTAATCAATAAATAAATAAGGAAAATAAATAAATAAATAATAAAATAAATACATTATTAAATAAATCAATAAATAAGTAAATCAGTAATATATAATTAATCAATAAATAATAAGTCAATAAATGAATATATAAATAAGATGGGCTACATAAATAAGTAGATAAATAAATAGATGAATAAAAAGTCAGCAAGTAATGCTGTAAGAAAATATAGGCCACCTATAATAAACAAATATATAAAGACATAAATGAATAATCTATACTAATAATAAATCTGTAGCCGAAATTTTTCTGGTAATTTTCGATTTTGCAAAAATAATTGGTCCTAACATATATAATTAACCATCCTGAAACCGAAAATCGCTTTTTTTTTAATTTTTGTTTGTATGTCTGTCTGTATGTTTGTTACCTTTTCACGCGATATTGGCTGAACCGATTTCGATGAAATTTGAATATAAATTAAGTTCGTTGTAACTTAGATTATAGGCTATATGGCATTCAAAATACATTATTTAGAAGGGGGGTTATAAGGGGGCCTGAATTAAATAAATCGAAATATCTCGCTTATTATTGATTTTTGTGAAATATGTGACATAACAAACGTTTCTTTAAAACGTATTTCCGATAAGTTTTATTCTCAGAAAAATTTTGATAGGATTGATATTTAATGAGATAAATGAGTTTTAAAATTAAAATAACTGCCATCTAAGGCGGTGTATTGAAATAAAAAACAAATGACTTCGTCTATAAGGGGCCTTGGACACAACAATCGAAAGCTATGAAACATAACCTACAGACAATGTTTCTGTGTTTGTATGAAGTAATATCGGAAGCTAAATTAACCGATTTGTATAATTCATTATTATTTCACCTTTGGAAAGTGTAGTTTCTCTAGATGGACATAATGCTATAATGTTATTACAGTAACTTGTAAGTGAATTGAGGACAGGTAAGATTAAAATAGCTTCTTATGCACAGAAAACTTGATAGGCTATTCTGTATATTCATTTCCTGTATTTCTTAAAATAATGTTTATGAACATATTCATTTTCATCTCAGAGAATTAACGAACAACGAGAGTGTATTGATTTAGTATGCAGTAATAGTACGTTAGCTTAGCAATGCATTATTTTATAATTCAAATTTTAACTATGCTCAATTGAATCGTGTTAAAATACATAAAATATATATGCAATAAATGCAATGCAAAAAAATTGGGTAATGAGCCAAGCAGATTATGTTGCGCTGTTGTAAAAGTTGTTCCTCCTGAGATTCAAGAGCTCCCACAACAAATTAAAAACTTTCTAATTCTAGTACATCCGTTATCAACACACTTTTTCATATAATATAATATAATATAATATAATATAATATAATATAATATAAACATAATAATAAATCTGTAGCCAAAATTTTTCTGTTAATTTTCGCTTTTCCAAAAATAATTGGTAATAACAATTAAGAAACATGTTAAAGGATTTGTCATTGCACCAAATGAGTGGTCTCTGGATCAAAATGATCCCATTTTAATATTTTAAATACAATTTAAATTAAGTCACATATTAAACAATTTATCCTTCTATCAAACACGAATGTTCCCTGGATCAAACGTCCTATTTTAATTATGTAATTACTTTATATTTATTTCTAACGGGTGCAGCGGAGCGCACGGGTACGGCTAGTAGTAAATAAATATATAAATTGTGTCCCGCCTTGCATTATATCCCACCGTAGAACATTATACCACAGTCTAGTATATACCGTCACGAAGCTCAATACGTAGTAAATATGCATCCATAGATAGTTGATAACCACTAGGATCGCTACTATCGCCTCATTACAAACAATGCGAAATAGTACCGGCACAGTCTATTGTTCCTAGCAACCACACAACTCAAGCTTCGTGACTGTATTATACTAGACTGTGATTATACCCCTCTCTTTCCTGATTATGTCCCCACTACTCGTTCCGTCCTTCGCTCTGTCTTCCTGATAATTTTCTCCCTCATTTATGATCGAATTGCGTCTATTTTCTCATCTTCTAAAATATTTCACGTACCCACTTCCTACCGAGAATCAATAAGTCCCACATACTCATAAGAACAAAATCTGTTCATAAGTTCATGAAAAGTACGTTGTACATACAGCCGAAACACAGAAAACTGCTTTATCGGCATTTGATGCTGTTACCATGGTCACAATAATTCTTTGTCTTCGTACTTGGCGTGGAATGACTGTGCATTTGGTATTCCGCAGACAGCAGCAGTATTATGCCTTTGTGATGCTTAGCTGTAATATGGACAGTCCATTCATTAGGCGTAAGAAACCACGCGTTCGTGGGCCTCACAGAGTCATTCTTCAAGTGATACAAACACTGGAAACGAAGTACTTAATGTGGCCGTATTGTCTTTCATGCCATGTGTAATACAATCCCTTGTCACGCCGCATTTGTATCCAGGCAACGTCTGCGATGATGACGTCAATGAATTCTGAAGTTGAGCAGCGAGCATGGGGATCATGTTGTAGTGACAGGTGCTGGCGATACGAATGTCACTTGTTTATATAACGTGCACTTTCAACTACAGCGGCTTTTCAGACATGTTAAGTCAATAATGCGTATTTTCATTCCACATTCCTTTGGAACTACAGAGGCTATTCATAGACGATGAGATGATAATTGTAAGTGTAATTGTTTATTTAACGTTCCTTTTAAACTACAGAGGCTATTCATAGACGATAAGATGATAATTGTAAGTGTAATTGTTTATTTAACGTTCCTTTTAAACTACAGAGGCTATTCATAGACGATAAGATGATAATTGTAAGTGTAATTGTTTATTTAACGTTCCTTTTAAACTACAGAGGCTATTCATAGACGATAAGATGATAATTGTAAGTGTAATTGTTTATTTAACGTTCCTTTTAAACTACAGAGGCTATTCATAGACGATAAGATGATAATTGTAAGTGTAATTGTTTATTTAACGTTCCTTTTAAGCTACAGAGGCTATTCATAGACGATAAGATGATAATTGTAAGTGTAATTGTTTATTTAACGTTCCTTTTAAGCTAGAGAGGCTATTCATAGACGATAAGATGATAATTGTAAGTGTAATTGTTTATTTAACGTTCCTTTTAAACTACAGACGCTATTCATAGACGATAAGATGATAATTGTAAGTGTAATTGTTTATTTAACGTTCCTTTTAAACTACAGAGGCTATTCATAGACGATGAGATGATAATTGTAAGTGTAATTGTTTATTTAACGTTCCTTTTAAACTACAGAGGCTATTCATAGGCGATAAGATGATAATTGTAATTGTAATTCTTTATTTAACGTTCCTTTTAAACTACAGAGGCTATTCATAGACGATGAGATGATAATTGTAAGTGTAATTGTTTATTTAACGTTCCTTTTAAACTACAGAGGCTATTCATAGGCGATAAGATGATAATTGTAATTGTAATTCTTTATTTAACGTTCCTTTTAAACTACAGAGACTATTCATAGGCGATGAGATGATAATTGTAAGTGTAATTGTTTATTTAACGTTCCTTTTAAACTACAGAGGCTATTCTTAGGCGATAAGATGATAATTGTAATTGTAATTCTTTATTTAACGTTCCTTTTAAACTACAGAGGCTATTCATAGACGATAAGATGATAATTGTAATTGTAATTATTTATTTAACGTTCCTTTTAAACTACAGAGGCTATTCATAGACGATGGGATGATAATTGTAATTGTAATTCTTTATTTAACGTTCCTTTTAAACTACAGAGGCTATTCATAGACGATAAGATGATAATTGTAATTGTCATTCTTTATTTAACGTTCCTTTTAAACTACAGAGCCTATTCATAGACGATAAGATGATAATTGTAATTGTCATTCTTTATTTAACGTTCCTTTTAAACTACAGAGCCTATTCATAGACGATAAGATGATAATTGTATTTGTCATTCTTTATTTAACGTTCCTTTTAAACTACAGAGGCTATTCATAGACGATAAGATGATAATTGTAATTGTAATTCTTTATTTAACGTTCCTTTTAAACTATAGAGGCTATTCATAGACGATAAGATGATAATTGTAATTGTAATTCTTTATTTAACGTTCCTTTTAAACTACAGAGGCTATTCATAGACGACAAGATGATAATTGTAATTGTAATTCTTTATTTAACGTTCCTTCTAAACTATAGAGGCTATTCATAGACGACAAGATGATAATTGTAATTGTAATTCTTTATTTAACGTTCCTTCTAAACTACAGAGGCTATTCATAGACGATAAGATGATAATTGTAATCGTAATTCTTTATTTAACGTTCCTTTTAAACTACAGAGGCTATTCATAGACGATAAGATGATAATTGTAATTGTAATTCTTTATTTAACGTTCCTTTTAAACTACAGAGGGTATTCATAGACGATAAAATGATAATTGTAATCGTAATTCTTTATTTAACGTTCCTTTTAAACTACAGAGGCTATTCATAGACGATAAGATGATAATTGTAATTGTAATTCTTTATTTAACGTTCCTTTTAAACTACAGAGGCTATTCATAGACGATAAGATGATGATTGTAATTGTAATTCTTTATTTAACGTTCCTTCTAAACTCTACGGGTTGTGAAGCCAGCACAGAGTTCGGATTATCGGCCGCCATTGCTGCAAACGTGACTCCAATCCATGATCTTGGCGAAGCGGCCTTCATATTGTTTGGAGCGTGGGATTGACCGTCATTTGTTGAGGGCATTCAGTGCCTCCTGTAATGGTTGTCATATTCTCTGTGTAATTTGTGGCACTTCTTTTGTTATCATTAGTAACTTCCGGACAGAACTGTTAACTTGAGAGATGGGGCCTTGTCAACGCTGAGAATTGTTTATCTCTCGCTTGTTTTAATTACGTTATATTATCTTTGTCACTAGGGATAATAATGCGAATGGCGTCTGAACTGTTTGGTAAGTGTAACGGTGTTTATACGGTATTATGTGCAATTAAGTAAAAGATTAGCATTAGTAGACCTTGAAGTATTATGTCTGAAAACGTACTACGGGTATTTCATAAGCCTGAACATTTTGTGCATAGATGTTGTAACAGCAAAACTGAGGTTAATGTGAGATCAATTTTTTTTATTTCGGCCTATATACTTATATATTGATATTTTAAATTATTGAATATTTATTTATGTATTTAATTATATATTAATTATGTATATATTTATGTTTAATTATCTGTTTATTTAAGCCTAATTATAATGAATGATATTTAGGTATACATTTTCAATATGATTTTGTACTGTAATTTAGTTAAAATTTAATTACAGAATATAAAAATATTTTTCTGACAATTATGTTTATATTCCTTCATGTAAAGCCTAAGGTAACTAATAATAATGTGTTAAAATTTAATTTTTGTTGTTCCTTAAAAATGTTACTTTTTTGTGATTACCCTTTTTTATCTAAAGACCATAGATGTATTGATTTATATGTGTATATAATGTATTATTTACTTATTTAGTTATTAGTTTACTTATTATCCATTTATTTACTTTTTGATTATTTATTTAGTTACTGATATTATATACAGTGTGTTAATTAAGTATAGAATATTGCTAATAATTCTTTATACAGGATGTTTCCGAGATGGTGTTACAAACTTTCAGGGATGATTGCGAAGGGCACATGTATCAATTTGAGATAAGGTACCCTGGTCCGGAAA
Source organism: Periplaneta americana (assembly GCF_040183065.1). Classification (NCBI taxonomy): domain Eukaryota; kingdom Metazoa; phylum Arthropoda; class Insecta; order Blattodea; family Blattidae; genus Periplaneta; species Periplaneta americana. Next base: position 11,999,287 of record NC_091118.1, on the reverse strand, counting down.
TGACCGAGTCGAAAGTTGCAAGCAAAAATAGTTGTGTGGAAATGAAATAATTTTATTCCTCTGTACACCTTATTTATGTGTATTTATCTGTACATCTTACACATACTGTATTCATCTGACGTTGTTTACGTTGTCTACTTACAGTATTCCATTCAGTGCGCTGTCTGAGGGGTGGGGACAGGAAACTACACTAAAGCAATGCAGATAGCGTAATGTGTAACGGACATGGTCGGTCCTGATATGCACGTCTGTAGACAGCAGTGTATGTGTACAAGTTGCAGTGTCCAGTCGATCAGTCCTAGTGAAATGGAGGAGTACACGAGAGCGGAATATGCAGACCTGATTTTCAAATACGAATGAGCCAATGGGAACAGTAGACAAGCTCACAGATTATATCGGGACAAGTACCCACGTAGGAAACATCCGGCCCATACCATTTTTCCACGACTGTTCCAAAAGTTAAGGGAAGGAGGGCACGTGGTGCCAAATTACCATTCCATTTCCACACAACTATTTTTGCTTATAACATTCGACTCAGTTATTTCCGGACCAGGGTTCCTTATCTCATATTGATACATGTGCCCTTTGCCATCATCCCTGAAAGTTTGTAACACCACCTCGGAAACACCATTTATATTAATTTTATGAAAAAAATACCAAAAGCGAAAGTTGTTGGAGATATCTAACTAAAACTTATGCCTGTGGTCTCACAAAAGTATTGATTCATGTACAAGGTGTGGCAAAAAATAACACTTTTTTAAATGGCACCCTATATTAAATTTAATATTTGAAATATCCATTCAATTTTACATACAAATATAAGTTTGACTCGGTATTATCCCAGCTTTCAGACAGTTGTTTCCTGATGTGTGTCAAGGGAACATTTGATTTCAACAGGATAGTGGATCTCCACATTATGGTAGAAGAGTAATGGATTTTCTCAACCAAATGTTCCCTGGTAGATGGATTGGGAGAAGAGGACACATTGAATGGCCAGCTAGATCACCTGACCTCAACCCAGTGGATTTCTTCTTGTGGGGTTACTTAAAGTCCAAAGTGTATCGTGATAGTCCGAACAGTATTGAAGACCTGAAATTATGGATTAGTATTGAGATGGAACTGATCATTCCTGAAACTCTGAGAAAGTCAATGGACTGCTTTCCTGATAGACTGGAGCATTGTTTGGCCGTGAATGATTCTCATTTTGAACATCTGTTATAATTTTTAACATTCTCTGAAACAGTTATGTTATTGTTCTGTTTGTTTCATGGCCTACTCCATAAGAATACACACATTTATTTTGTGTTACATTATCAAAGCATTTGAAAGTACCATAACATTTACAAGAGAGTATTCATCATTTATGCTGAGTCAAACTTCTATGTATGTAAAATTGAATGGAGATTTCAAATATGTAAAATTTAATATAGGGTGCCATTTAAAAAGGGTTGTTTTTTTGCCACACTCTGTACATGAATCAATACTTTTGTGAGAACATAGCCATAAGTTTTAGTTAGGTATCTCCAACAACTTCTGTTTTTTGTATTTTTTTTTCAAAAAATGAATACATAAAGAGTTATTAGCAATATTCCATACTTAATTAACGCCCTGTATATAGGCTATATTCTTATTTAGCTTATTTATTTACTTACATTGCTGTTTGTTTGGTCATTAATTTATATTTTTAATTATTTATGATTTACTTATATATTTATTATTTATATTCAGACATTTATTAGTTTATGTATTTACGTATTTATTTATTTGTTTATGTATTTTTTGTTTGTTTTTACTCATTTATTTTCTATTTTATTTATTTACTTATTAACTTATTTATTAACTAGCCGTACCCGTGCGCTCCGCTGCACCTGTTAGAAATAAATATAAAGTAATTACATAATTAAAATAGGACATTTGATCTAGGGAACATTCGTGTTTGATAGAAGGATAAATCGTTTATTATGTTACTTAATTTAAATTTAATTAAAAAATTAAAATGCGATCATTTTGATCCAGAGACCACTCATTTGGTCATAAAAATTAGTTTAGGAAATACAGGAAACGAATATACAGAATAGCCTATCAAGTTTTCTGTGCATAAGAAGCTATTTTAATCTTACCTGTCCTCGATTCACTCTGGAGTTACTGTGATAACATTATAGCATTATGTCCATCTAGAGAAACTACACTTTCCAATGATGAATTAATAATTAATTATACAAATCGGTTAATTAAGCTTCTGATATTACTTCATAGAAACGCAGAAACATTATCTGTAGGCTATCTTTCATAGCTTTCGATTGTTGCTGTTCAAGGCCCGTTATAGACGAAGTCATTTGTTTTTTAATTCATTACACGGCCTTAGATGGCATTTATTTTAATTTTAAAACTCATATATCTCATTAAATATCAGTCCTATCAAAATTTTTCAAAGAATAAAATTTATCGGAAATGATTTGTAAAGCAATTTTTATTTTGTAACATTTTTCATAAAAATCAATAATAAGCGAGATATTTCGATTTATTTAATTCAGGCCCCCTTATAACACCCCTTTTAAATAATGTATTTTGAATTCCATATAGCCTATAATCTAAGTTACGAGGAACTTAATTTATATTCCAATTTTCATCGAAATCCGTTCAGCCATTATCGCGTGAAAAGATAACAAACATACAGATAGACAGACAGACAGACATACAAATAAAAATTTCAAAAAAGCGATTTTCGGTTTCAGGGTGGTTAATTATATATGTTAGGACCAATTATTTTTGGAAAATCGAAAATTACCAGAAAAATTTCGGCTACAGATTTATTATTAGTATAGATTTATTTTTTATAAATTTATTTATTCGTGCTTTAATTTATACCCTTAATTATACATTCGTGTGAGTATATATATTAATGAAGTAATGACTATATAATGAATGTATAGTTAATGAATTATTATATATTGATTCATTTATTCGTTCACTTATCGATTTATTCATTCGTCTGGTTGAGTTATGGCCTTCAGACATTCTCTTCCACTCAACCAGAACTACTAAACATTATAAAATATTATACCGTGTGTTCATTTTGATACTTCACACCTTCAACAATTTTTAGTTATACAGGGATAGGATTTTGAGAAAAAATCGTCGATTTAATTTATTCCAAAACCACTGCTGATTGAATTTTCTATACCACTCCTTCACCCTCAACTCCTGCTTTTCAATTTCAAATTTCACCCCTGTCTTCAGATACATAATTTTAAAGAATATGATAACCCCTTTCTGTCTACAAAAATAATAATAATAATTCCGGCCATCTGTTTGTGGGATAGAGTCACAAATGTATTGTTTAATAAATTAAAGTTTAGTTGATATTAGACAGTATTATGAAGATACTATGCTATTACTATAAAACAAGTCTGTTTGCCAGGTATGAATGGAGTTTCTGTTGCCATGGAAATGTTTCTCTTTTTTTTTAAGTTTATTTATGTACTCTTTAACATATTAGATCATATAGTATGTATAGGATCTCTAGGTATTATTTATCAGTAGGCCGTGAAATATAGAATTGTGCTTCTGTTTCCATTGTCACTTGTTTTAAATTCATTGTATTCATTATTAACCCCTGCAATCATATTATCTTATTTATTAAACGGTAGATTTATGGCTATCTGAGAAATGGATGGATTGAATTATTATTTTGTATCTTTATGACATCCATAAAAATTTCATTTTAATGGATTGTAGTTTGTAAAAACATTTTTTTAAATATATTCTCTGTTGTATTTCCTATTTTGTGTTCTGCTATTGACTTCTTATTAAAATTTTCTTTTCTTTTCAGGGTAAGTGTCTTGGAATCTTTCTACTAGGAAGTATATGTTTACCATTTGGTGGAAGATTTACGCAACTTTTTTCAAGGTACAGACAATTCAAATTTTCTCTTGTAAATAAATTATTAATTTCCTGTCTATAGCCCCCAGAAAACTGTTTTCGAAAATCTATAACCGAATGAATACTATATGAAGAAAAAAGTAACTAAAAAATTCATTTTCAATTCTTTTATGCTTGTAAGTTGTAGGATTGAATGCATGCACGTCTTCTATATCGTTTGTTAATAAAGAGAATTCCAGGTTAAAAAGAAAACATTTGTTTTATGGGCCTTGCCTAGTACATTGTAGAAGCTGTGTGGTAGACAGGCGTTTCTATGGCAACTGGTCTTTTGATGCAATAACACCAAATGCTCAACTTTTTTTTTTTAACCTGGAAACCTTTATCATTAATAGGCCTATACATATTAATGCCACTTTTAATGTTTCTATAAAAATGTTAATCTTATCTCTATTGAAGATTTTAGGGTTCTTGGGTTTATACCCTTACTTTTTTCTCTATATAAGCGCAATTAATCTTTAAGATTTACGTTACAAATTGGGAAATGGCATATGTTAATGGAAATGCGGGAGTTAAATTATTAAGGTGGAACAGAATTACCTACCTTCACAATGTTAATCCATGTATTACATAAGGAACTATATTTCGAAAACAAATGAAGGCAGATAGCTGATTCTTTGACAGCTTATAAACACATAATTTGACTTTATGCTGATACAGTAGTTTTTCTTTATTACCTTATTGGGAAATAATTTTTCCCCATTCTTATACTTCTTTTCAACATCTTCAGTACATTGCCCCCTGTAACATCTTCAGAATGTAACAGTTTTCAAAAACATTGTTTCAGCAGCACATGAAAATCACCGAAATAAACAATTCCTGAAATTTTCAGAAAGTTCTAGATTAAGTATAAGCTGAGAAAATGTTTTTTTTTTTTTGTATGGAAAAACTTAACTTACGCAAAAAAGCGTTAAAAGTACGTCCCTTCACTACAAAAACGAAAAATTAACATGGTTATAATATAATAATAATATGTGATACATCAATTTAGAGAGGTAAGATCAAAGATTCCACGTCTGTGAAGTAACAGCCCGTCTTACCGCGAAACCAGGTGCCCCGGGTTTCAATCCCAGTCGGGTCAAGTTACCTGGTTGAGGTTTTTTTCGGGGTTTTCCCCTCAACCCTGAGTAAATACTGGGTAACTATCGGTGCTGGACCCCGGACTCATTTCACCGGCATTATCACCTTGATTTCATTCAGACGCTAAATAACCTGAGATGTTCATTCATTCATTCATTCATTCATTCATTCATTCATTCATTCATTCATTCATTCATTCATTCATTCATTCATTCATTCATTCATTCATTCATTCATTTTATTCCATAGATCTTACATGAGCAATGAAGCTTTAAGATGTGGAACATGTCAACATTTTACAATATTACAATTACAATTTTTACAAATTTTTATAGTTTTACAATTTAGTAATTTTCTACAATTTTTACAATTTTGTACAATTTTTTTTACATTTTTTTTTTTTTTTACATTTTGGCGAGATGTAGTGAGATGAAATGAGGTCCGAGGATTCGCCAAAATATTACCCGGCATTTGCCTTTTCGGTGGGGGAAACCTCGGAAAAACCCAACCAGGTAATCAAATCAAAGGGGTTGATGCCAAGGACTCGCCATAGACCATCCGGCTTCAGTCCCACGGCTGGGGAAAACCTCCGAAGAAACCAAAGTCCAAAGGGGGATCCAACCCAAGCCCGAACGCAGCTCCGGATCAGCAGCCCAGCGAGTCTGTCGACTGAGCTACATCGATGGCTCTACTAAAAGTATACAATACATAGCCAATCAGATTATTAAATTTACAAACGCAAACGATCATTCATAAGTTGAGCTATATTATAATACAAAACAATTTAATTAAATTTAAGGCATAAACAATTCAACCAGTTGTGATATACAGAAATTGATAATACATATCATGCAAACTACTTCAAATTACAAACACAAACAATTTATCAGTAGAGCTATATTCAATTTAAAGCATATACAATTCATCGGCCAAAACTATACAAATATATACAATACAAAGTAGGATACTTTCATTAAGCTATACAAATTTGTGCAATTAATATCAAGTAGATTAATTAAATTTATAATCATAAACAATTCATCAGTTGAGCTATACATATTACCATTCAATTTACAGTAGGTCTATATACAATTCATCAGTAGAGCTACACAGACTAGTAATCATTTTAAGAACATATACAATTCATCAGCCAAACTATACAAACATATACAATCAAATTAGTTCAATTTACAAACTTATTTTCGTTAAGCTATACAATTCATATGAAGTAGATTTATTCAATTTATAAGCTTAAACAATTCATCAGTTGACCTATACAGTATAGCGTCGTAAAATAACCCACGAAAAAAAATAAAAGATTAAAGAAAAATTTGGAATCTTATTTCCTGTGCAAAATCCGTAAATTTATGTGGACCGAGAGTTGAAATTAAAATTTGTATATCCCTTCTCAGAAAATCGAAAAATTAAAATCGATATAATTTTAGTATAGTCAAGATTTGTGGTATACTATTTTAAAGAGTCGATACCAAATAATATATTGAAAAAAAAAAATAAAAATTTTCACCCGAAATTCAATTCTGTTTGCCTTTAAAGGTTGGTTAGACGCAAACCTTGTATCTCTCAATGTTAATAAAACAGCTATTATGTCTTTTCTTAAAAAAAATTAAAGTAACTTTACATCTCGTTAATTCTTAAATAATAATCCTAAATTGTATCCTAAAATTCTTTCATGTGAACAGATGAAATATTTAACCATTATAATGAACCAAAACTTACGTATTTTAAAAGCTTATAGATTATTTTTGTCCTAAATTAAAAAAAGTGATATATACGTTAAAACACTAGCAGTTGATACGACATTCTTAAATATCCAACTAGGAAAATCGACTTTAGTTTCAGGTGACGTCACTTAAATGTATCTCTACAAGTCTACCACGTGTTTAGAGGAATAGTTGGCGACACCACAGTTCGAACGAGCGTGTAAAAAAAAGATGGAAAAAGGCGAAATAACCCGGTTATAAAGCAATTGTTTACAGTATATGATTCCAGACATGCTCTACGTAGTTGACATTACAGGAGATGCAACCTATCTGGCCCGTTAGTATAGAAAGTGAAAGGCTCTACAATCATTTGTTTCGAGAGTTAGTTTTAAAAACAAAAGACAGTGCACACTTTAGTCCTATACTTTCTATTTGCGCAGGTCTGTCGTTCGTGTAGTCTATAGGGAATATGCAAGTTGGTTCCGTATGGGAAGACATAAAATGAAATCGCTGTAAAAATCGTAGTAGGACTAATAAAAAAGTTATTGTACTTAGTTTCAATACGATGATGAGTTTTTATCATTTTGCGAACAAAAGAAGTCAGGTTGTCACGTAGCAACGACTGAAGAAACAAATGACGTTTTCTGCAAGGCAAGAGCTAAAATGCATGTTATTGTTTGAAACATTTGAAAGTGTAACATGAGGAATTCAAGTTGATTGTCCAACAAATTTGATTTATTCCGATTTTAATGTTTTCCAAATTGAACAAATCTATACTAATAATAAATCTATAGCCAAAATTTTTCTGGTAATTTTCGATTTTCTAAAAATAATTGGTGTTAACATGTATAATTAACCCTCCTGAAACCGAAAATCGCTTTTTTTTTTTAATTTTTGTTTGTATGTCTGTCTGTATGTTTGTTACCTTTTCACGCGATAATGGCTGAACGGATTTCGATGAAAATTGGAATATAAATTAAGTTCGTTGTAACTTAGATTTTAGGCTATATGGCATTCAAAATACTTTATTTAAAAGGGGGGTTATAAGAGGGCCTGAATTAAATGAATCAAAATATCTCGCTTATTATTGATTTTTATGAAAAATGTTACATAACAAAAGTTTCTTTAAAAATGATTTCTGATAAGTTTTATTCTTTGAAAAATTTTGATAGGACTGATATTTAATGAGATAAATGAGTTTTAAAATTAAAATAACTGCCATCTAAGGCGGTGTATTCAAATAAAAAACAAATGACTTCGTCTATAAGGGGCCTTGGACACAACAATCGAAAGCTATGAAACATAACCTACAGACAATGTTTCTGTGTTTGCATGAAGTAATATCGGAAGCTAAATTAACCGATTTGTATAATTAATTATTATTTCATCATTGGAGAGTGTAGTTTCTCTAGATGGACATTATGCTATAATGTTATTACAGTAACTTGTGAGTGAATTGAGGACAGGTAAGATTAAAATAGCTTCTTATGCACAGAAAACTTGATAGGTTATTCTGTATATTCATTTCCTGTATTTCTAAAAATAATGTTTATGAACATATTCATTTTTATCTCAGAGAATTAACGAACAACGAGAGTGTATTGATTTAGTATGCAGTAATAGTACGTTAGCTTAGCAATGCATTATTTTATAATTCAAATTTTAACTATGCTCAATTGAATCGTGTTAAAATACATAAAATATATATGCAATAAATGCAATGCAAAAAAATTGGGTAATGAGCCAAGCAGATTATGTTGCCCTGTTGTAAAAGTTGTTCCTTCTGAGATTCAAGAGCTCCCACAACAAATTAAAAACTTTCTAATTCGAGTACATCCGTTATCAACACACTTTTTCATAATATAATATAATATAAACTTAATAATAAATCTGTAGCCAAAATTTTTCTGTTAATTTTCGCTTTTCCAAAAATAATTGGTAATAACAATTAAGAATCATGTTAAAGGAATTGTCATTGCACCAAATGAGTGGTCTCTGGATCAAAATGATCGCATTTTAATATTTTAAATACAATTTAAATTAAGTAACATAATAAACGATTTATCCTTCTATCAAACACGAATGTTCCCTGGATCAAACGTCCTATTTTAATTATGTAATTACTTTATATTTATTTCTAACTGGTGCAGCGGAGCGCACGGGTACGGCTAGTACTTACTTACTTACTTACAAATGGCTTTTAAGGAACCCGAAGATTCATTGCCGCCCTCACATAAGCCCGCCAGCGGTCCCTATCCTGTGCAAGATTAATCCAGTCTCTATCATCATACCCCACCTCCCTCAAATCCATTTTAATATTATCCTCCCATCTACGTCTCGGCCTCCCTAAAGGTCTTTTTCCCTCCGGTCTCCCAACTAACACTCTATATGCATTTCTGGATTCGCCCATACGTGCTACATGCCCTGCCCATCTCAAACGTCTGGATTTAATGTTCCTAATTATGTCAGGTGAAGAATACAATGCGTGCAGTTCTGTGTTGTGTAACTTTCTCCATTCTCCTGTAACTTCATCCCGCTTAGCCCCAAATATTTTCCTTAGCACCTTATTCTCAAACACCCTTAACCTATGTTCCTCTCTCAGAGTGAGAGTCCAAGTTTCACAACCATACAGAAGAATCGGTAATATAACTGTTTTATAAATTCTAACTCTCAGATTTTTCGACAGCAGACAGGATGATAAGAGCTTCTCAACCGAATAATAACAGGCATTTCCCATATTTATTCTGCGTTTAATTTCCTCCCGAGTGTCATTTATATTTGTTACTGTTGCTCCAAGATATTTGAATTTTTCCACCTCTTCGAAGGATAAATCTCCAATTTTTATATTTCCATTTCGTACAATATTCTGGTCACGAGACATAATCATATACTTTGTCTTTTTGGGATTTACTTCCAAACCGATCGCTCTACTTGCTTCAAGTAAAATTTCCGTGTTTTCCCTAATCGTTTGTGTATTTTCTCCTAACATATTCACGTCATCCGCATAGACAAGAAGCTGATGTAACCCGTTCAATTCCAAACCCTGCCTGTTATCCTGAACTTTCCTAATGGCATACTCTAGAGCGAAGTTAAAAAGTAAAGGTGATAGTGCATCTCCCTGCTTTAGCCCGCAGTGAATTGGAAAAGCATCAGATAGAAACTGACCTATACGGACTCTGCTGTATGTTTCACTGAGACACATTTTAACGGGTACGGATAGTATATAAATAAATATAAAATATTATCATGAAAATCGTGAGAAATATAAAGAGTAACAACATGTTTATTCGACCAGAAGAAATTTGACATGTCCTTCAGCTGAACCTAAAATGTTACGCAATTTCTGGGATAAATAGCCAGAATTACGGGCTAAGATTATTATAACACTATATTGATACGTAATTTTAATTTTGATAAATTTAAGTATAAAATTTCGTAGGCTAAATTGTTTAGTATTCATGTTCCTTTCTTTTGTTTTAATTTCAAATTATTTAGTCATTGAAACTTACATTCTTCTTTTCATTTGGTTCTCTAACTTTTATTCATGTTTTGTAATAAAATTACTGTATTAAAATTTGTAATTTTATTATATTGTTTTTTATTAGAAAATAGTTTGCTTGCTCAGACGGGAATGCACTAGGTCTATATTTATTCTGTGTATAGGACAATACTGCGTTTTTATTTTATGTCTCTCCAAACAGAACATCCTGTATTTTTTTGTCATTGCATCCAAGTTTCGAAGGTAGCGCCCGGATAATAAAATTAATGGTATATTTATCTTCTTTCTTTGCTTGGTATTAGATTCAAGGTCCACAGTAAGAGAAATGGATTTTTAAGTGTGGGAAAATTTCATGTATGGCTTCCATTTGAAGGAGTGTAACACTGGAGTTATTGTGTTGTAGATTTACGGTTAATTAGAAGAAAATTACCCCTCAATACCAGGACTGTTGGCAAAATTTACCGCTAATTCCAGGCCACGTTAAATTTACGTAGTCACTGCACAGATAAAACATTTTTCGTGTTCTTTATGACGGTGTGTTGATTTCCTTGTACCGGACTGTACCGTTCGTGGCGTTGGCGTGGTGACACATGTACTCGCTTCGTCGTCCGGTTGCATCAGCATTAATAGATGTTCGACGCTGTAAGCATCTCTATAATTCTATAGGATCTTGTTGTAATTAACACCACTACAGTAACTTGTACATCAAAAATGAATTCACTTGTATAAATGCCTACACCGTAGCTGCCATGAACAGGTGTTGGCTTGGCGAGGTGGTGACTGGTGGTGCAGAGGCCTTGGTTCATACCCTACTCGAGGTATTTATACCGAAGTTGCAATAAGGCGGTCTGTCGTTATGGAGACAGAGGAGACACTTTCACTTTTCTAGTTAAATGTTACGAACAGACAGGTTATATTTAATTTATTTATTTAATCTGGCAGAGCTAAGGCCAGTAGGCCTTCTCTTCCGCCCAGCCAGACTCTAATTCTAATTAAATACATTTGCTTACATAGTTATTACATTAATATCTAGATCATAAAACAACATGAAAGTAAATGATGAAAATTGGATAACTAATGTTAGTGTGACAATAATAAACACTGGTAAGAAATAGTTATAATAATAATGATAATAATAATAACAATAATAATAATAATGGTAATTATAATAGTAATAATAATAATAATAATAATAATAATAATAATAATGAGATAATTTATATATTTATCTGTGATATATATAACCATTAAACACCGAGAAACCTGAAACAGCTATTATTGTTGACAATAATTGTTAGAAAAATATCTCGTTAACCTATTCTTAAATTGATTTGATGTCTGACAGTCCCTGACATTACTCGGTAGGGAATTCCAAAGTCGAGGAACAGCCACAGTGAAAGAAGATGATATATCGACCTCATTGCCATCATTGCTGTCTTAATCTTCATCACAGATCTTATTTCTATTGACAATATCGATATACTATTCATATTAATTGATCTCCATATAAATTGTGAATCTCCACCACTATAATGAACTTCCATCTCCGTCGCGAATCTTAATATCTGTAATGGAAATCTATACTCAAAACATATTTCCATATGCATAGAAAATCTCCTTTTTATATGTGAATCTCCGTTTCCAACGTGAATGTCGATTTGCGACGTGAATCTCCACTTTCGTCGTGGATTACCATATCCGGCGTGAATCGCTATTTCCGAAGTTAATCTCCATTTTCAAACGTGAATCCCATACACAACATCAGTCTCCATCTGATATTTAAATCTCCATCTGTAACTTGAATTTTTGTCTACTATGTAAAGGTCCATTTCCGACGTCAATGTCCATATTCCACGTTAATCTCCATATACGACGTGAATCCCCATTCCCAGTGTGAATTTCTATCTCCAATTTTAATCTCCACCCGCTACTTCTATGTTCAACCGCGACTTGAATCTCCATCTACGATTTGAATCTGCACCTCCAAATTCTATTTTGATGTGGAACATAAATCTCCATGTGCAACTTGAATCTCTATTTCCAATATGAATTCCTATTTCAATGTGAATCTCCAAATCTGACGTTTCCAACCTGAATCTTCATTTGCGATATCAATCCACATTTCCAATGTGTATCTCCATTTGCATCGTTCGTTTACATATCCAACTTGAATCTCCATCTCCAGCTTAATTTCTCTCTCTCCAACTTGAATCTTCACCTCCAACTTGAATCTCCATCTCCAACTTGAATCTCCATCTCCAACTTGAATCTCCATCTCCAACTTGAATCTCCATCTCCGACTTTAATCTCCACCTCCGACTTAAATCTTCATTTCCGACTTGAACCTCCGTCTCCGATTTCAATCTGCATCTCCGACTTGAATCTCCATCTCCGACTTTAATCTCCACCTCCGACTTAAATCTTCATTTCCGACTTGAACCTCCGTCTCCGACTTCAATCTGCATCTCCGACTTGAATCTCCATCTCCGACTTGAATCTCCATCTCCGACTCGAATCTCCATCTCCAACTTAAATCTTCACCTCCAACTTAAACCTCCGTCTCCGACTTGAATCTCCATCTCTGAATTAAATCTCCATCTCCGACTTGAATATCCATATCCGACTTAAATCTCCATCTCCGACTTGAATCTCCATATCCGATTAAATCTTCACTTCCGACTTGAACCTCTGTCTCCGACTTTAATCTCCATCTCCGACTTGAATCCCTGTCTCCGACTTAATCTTTGTCTCCAACTTGGATCTCCATCTCCGACTTAAATCTTCACCTCCGACTTAAATCTTCATCTCCGACTTGAACCTCCGTCTCTGACTTTAATCTCCATCTCCGACGTGGATCCCCATTCCCGACTTGAATCTTCGCCTCCGACTTGAATCTTTGTCTCCGATCTGAATCAACTTCGCCTCCGACTTGAATCTTTGTCTCAGACTTGAATCTCTCCGACTTAAATCTCCATCTCCGATTTGAATCTCCATCTCCGACTATAATCTCCATTTATAATTTTAATCTCTTCCTCTGTCTTTAATCTCGGTCTTTTGACTTGAATCTCCATCCCCAATAGCCTATCTTCGGCTTACTTCTAAAACCCCGTTAAGGCCAGTTCTTCCGTAATGTTGAAACTTTTGTATATTTTCAAAATGCGTCTGCTGATAACTCTGAAAATGTTTCTGTAGCATATTTTATGTTTGTTTAACAAATGCTGGGGTATTAAAAGAATAAGAAGTCATTTTTCTCTTTTGTACAATTTTCTCAAATGCAGTTAACAAGGTTTTAAAAGTAAGCCAACGTTATGCCTCTAACACCCATATTTTTTCACCATTTATATTAATCTCCATGTGCATCCTGAATCTCCAATGTTAATCTCTCTATCCTGTCCTAATCTCCATTTTCGTCATAATTCTGGTCATCGTTTCAGTCACCATTATCGCCATAGTCATTCTCATTGTTGACATCACACCATGATTACCATGACTTCTGTAAACACCATGACCACCTTATCCCCACATATGTTCGTCGTGTATAAGCTTTGTTCTCGTCCTTGACACGCCGCTAATGGCCCCCCACACCGCTAATTGAATTCCACACAATGCAGTGATGAGGCAGGAGCTGACGCTTCGGAAAACAATAGCGTGCTGTGTGAAGTGCTACAGGACACGCCGCGAAGCTAAGCCTGAAGGATATTGTACGCTACCACGGCCGGGTTTGAACGTTAGGACCTTACAGGTCTGGAGCACCGACGAAATTTTAATGTAACGTGACTTGGTACTCAAGAAACCTTGTAACATTTCAGGAGACAACATAAACGAGTATGTGTGAATCTTACGTACAGTTACCCAAAAAAAGATCGGGCCGATAGAGTATTCCAAGTCTGAAATACAAGGCACTGCGCATGATCATAGACCCAGAGCATAGATACACAAAATAACGCGTAATTGAGTTGTCTAAATTCGCTCTATTTTGTTTGTTGTTGAAACTCACGTGAAAACTGCAAAAAAAATGTTAATATGTTGTAAATAATACATAAATATTATACAGGTGATTCAAAAGTCTCGCGACATAGACGAACTTCGTTATTAGTGCAGATAGTGAAAAATGGCGTTTGAGATGGGCAGGGCATGTAGCACGTATGAGCGAATCCAGAAATGCATATAGAGTGTTAGTTGGGAGGCCGGAGAAAAAAAGACCTTTGAAAAGGCCGAGACGTAGATGGAAGATAATATTAAAATGGATTTGAGGGAGGTGGGATATGATGGTAGAGACTGGATTAATCTTGTTCAGGATAGGGACCAATGGCTTATGTGAGGGCGGCAATGAACCTCCGGGTTCTTTAAAAGCCAGTAAGTAAGTGAAAAATGGAAAGAAGTTAAATTTGTTGGAAATGTATAGTTTTCAATCTAGCGTGCTTGAATTTTCAACGTAGAATACACCGTTGAGGTTGTATAGTGCTTACTTGCTGGCTTTTAAGGAACCCGAAGGTTCATTGCCGCCCTCACATAAGCCCGCCATCGGTCCCTATCCTGTGCAAGATTAATCCAGTCTCTACCATCATATCCCACCTTCCTCAAATCGATTTTAATATTATATTTCCATCTACGTCTCGATCTCCCCAAAGGTCTTTTTCCCTCCGTCCTCCCAACTAACACTCTATATGCATTTCTGGATTCGCCCATACGTGCTACATGCCCTGCCCATCTCAAACGTCTGGATTTAATGTTCCTAATTATGTCAGATGAAGAATACAATGCGTGCAGCTCTGCGTTGTGTAACTTTCTCCATTCTCCTGTAACTTCATCCCTCTTAGCCCCAAATATTTTTCTAAGCACCTTATTCTCAAACACCTTTAACCTATATCCCTCTCTCAAATTGAGAGTCCAAGTTTCACAACCATAAAGAACATGATGTTGTACAGTAATGGCAAAAAAACCGGACCGACCCTTATAGCTGATTTCAGAGCCTTGTTCACTCCAGAGCACGATAGACTGGTAACTAAGACTTTCGTGGTTCGAATCCTGCCTGGGAAGGAAACGTTTTTTTTTTTTTTTGTTCCTTATTCAAATTTATTCCTAATACTTTTCGATTGCTGGTAAATTTCATGTTCTGGGAGTAATAAGTTAATTAAGTAGTAAAATATCGCTGCAATCGAAAAGTATTCGGAATAAATTTGAATCAGGAATAAAAAAAAAAGTTTCCTTCCCAGGCAGGATTCGAACCACGAAAGCCTTAGTTACCAGTCTATCGTGCTCTGGAGTGAACAAGGCGCTGAAATCAGCTACAAGGGTCGGTCCAGTTTTTTTTTGCCACTACTGTACATTGGTACGACAAATCCACCAGTTCCAATGCTGCCAAATTAGTTGTATTTCCGTAGTTCTTCCAGATTTTAGATACCTAGTGTATCGGGTAATTTACGAAATGATGACGATAATTACAGTGTTGCCAATACAAGTTCAGGAAAAACTGCCACGCTAGAGTGAAATTCTTCTGAATTCTTATGCTATCGATATAAAAAAATGTGAGAAGTTAAATAATCCCTAAACTCTTCATGTCAGCTATTTTTCTCCGTTAAATAATAGGACTACGAAAAAGCCACTAATTTCGCAGCCATGGGACTGGCGATTGCGTTTTTTTTATATACAGTCTCAACGGTGTATTCTACGTTGAAAATTCAAGACGTTAGATTGAAAACTAAGTATACATATTTCCAACAACTTTCCACTCTTTCCATTTTTCACTATCTACATTAATAACGGAGTTTGACTATGTCGGTTTACTTTTGATTCAACCTGTATATAAATTTATTATTCTTATTTTTTATTGGTTTATTTTACGACGCTTTATCAACTGCGATGGTTATCTATCTATTCAAATATCTGGGAGCAACAGTAACAAATATAAATGACACTCGGGAGGAAATTAAACACAGAATAAATATGGGAAATGCCTGTTATTATTCGGTTGAGAAGCTTTTGTCATCTAGCCTGCTGTCAAAAAATCTGAAAGTTAGAATTTATAAAACAGTTATATTACCGGTTGTTCTTTATGGTTGTGAAACTTGGACTCTCACTTTCAGAGAGGAACAGAGATTAAGGGTGTTTGAGAATGAGGTTCTTAGGAAAATATTTGGGGCTAAGAGGGATGAAGTTACAGGAGAATGGAGAAAGTTACACAACACAGAACTGCACGCATTGTATTCTTCACCTGACATAATTAGGAACATTAAATCCCGACGTTTGAGATAGGCAGGGCATGTAGCACGTATGGGCGAATCCAGAAATGCATATAGAGTGTTAGTTGGGTGGCCGGAGGGAAAAAGACCTTTGAGGAGGCCGAGACGTAGATGGGAAGATAATATTAAAATGGATTTGAGGGAGGTGGGATATGATGGTAGAGACTGGATTGATTTTGCTCAGGATAGGGACCAATGGCGGACTTATGTGAGGGCGGCAATGAACCTTCGGGTTCCTTAAAAGCCAGTAAGTAAGTAAGTAAGTTAGTAAGTAAGTAAGTAAGATGGCTATCTACCATATGAGTGACATGCTAGCGAAATGAGTCCAGGGTCCAGAGTCGAAAGTTACCCAGCGTTTGCTCTTAAAGAGTTGAGGGAAAACCGCGGGTAAAAAAAGAACTCAATCAGGTTACCGGGATTCAAACCCGTGCTGGCTGGTTTTACAGTCAGACATGGTGTTACTTCACAGCGGTGGACTTTATTATTATTAAATGTGCATCTAATATTCTTTTATGAGTTCGGAACAATACAGGTAGGAAAGAGGTAAATTGGTAGTCAAATTTAAAAGAAAAACAAGCATTAAGGAATTGATTTTACATAACAATCACTTAGCCTATACATGTATGTGTATTTACCATACAGGCCACCAAGACAAAAAATGGAACACAAACATTTATCCAGCCTTTTGGTCTCACCACAATCAGGTGCTGTTTAAAAATACTGACAAAGAATGGTATCGCATGAATCGATCTATTGAAATTAAGATAACAGGAGGTATGTTTGCATTCTGGATGTCAAGGTGAAAAACAAATGAATATCAATATTGCTGACGCTACCAATACGCAATTCACACGCGATCGAGTTACAGGGGGCTATGCATTTGAAAATCTACAGCTAAATCTAACTTCATCCGTTTTATTTACCGTTTTACTTTTGTTTTTTCTACAGTTAATTTCCTTTTCATTTGTTGAATTTAACATAGAATTTCATGGGGCCGTGGCAGAAATAACAGAAAAATATCGTTGTTGGTAGGCCTTCATTAGGAAAGGCAAAATTCAGAAACAAATGAAGCTACATTTTAGAGTTTTATTTAATACATTCCTGTTAATCTATTAAGAAACTAAAATCGTTCTTAGTACATTTTGATGTAATTTTAGTCACTTAACATTTTTCTTTACAAAGTTTTCCAATAGAACGTTCAGGGAAGATAGTATATACAAATAAATGATTTCCCTATTTATAGTAAACTGTGTTACACGGTATAATCATAGCGTATGAATTTCTTGCATGGCAACCAGTTCATCAACGAATTTCTATCCCGTGTCCTTCACACGAACACAATAGAGACACGTGGGTCTAGTTTTCCATGCGTATTTCAATTTTTTGCCTTTGTTGAGAGTATATCGTAGTTTAGAGTACCTTGAAGTACGTCACCTTGGAGACAACATGATTACCTTTTAAGAAACAAATGACAAGTTCAACTAGCTGACAGAACTTGCTTTATGCTTTTCAGTCCGTGACTCTGTTAAACGTTTATGTTAACATTTACCAGCACACAAACGTAAAATATTTAACAAGCGATAAGATACAGTAATGTGATTGCAATTTACTTTAAGTTTATTTTTATCGTTAACTTCATTCCTATGATTTGATAGTAATTTGTGTATCCATTTTTGTAGCAAGGTTAATGCACATTTTGCATGCATGTTAAATTACTTACTAATCTGCAATTTATGCCTGAACTTGCAGAGGGGATGTAGCCTAAACAGATGGCGTGGAGAGAAGAATCGAAATTAAGGGCGCATAGGCTGAATAATTAATCATTGTCTTACTGTGTCAAGGTAAAATATGGGTTTTAGATACGTGATAGAGTATTTATGGATATTTTTATGCTACTTTAGGATTTATGATCCAAATTTTATTGTAAGCTATTATAAAAGGTTATTAATACTGTATATATGAGAGTGATAAGGGATAACACACGCCATTAAGGTAATGGGTAAATTGTTAACATTTGCTAGAATAGTCAAATATACGAGTAGAAGAAAAAATAGACAGGCGTCTACCTTTACTATGCAGCAAATCTTAACGTAGAAATACGTGTGGTGATGTGAGAATTGAAACAAGGAGAACAAGGGAAATACGAGCACAATAAAAAGAAAAGAAAAGGGGACGAAAAGAAGAGGAAGGGGAAGACAAGAAGAAGTAGTAGAATACAAGGAGAACAAGGGGAATTCAAGAACACGCGAAATACAAGGAGAAAAAAGAGAATACGATGAAATTAAGGGGAATACGAGGATCACAAAGGGAATACGAGGAGAAAAAGGGGAATAGAAGCAGAATAGGGGAATAGAAGGAGAACAAGGGGAATTAAAAAACGTGAAATACAAGGAGAACGAAGAGAATTCGAGGAGAAAAAGGGGAATAGAAGGAGAACAAGGGAATTCAAGGAAACGTGAAATACAAGGAGAACGAAGAGAATTCGAGGAGAAAAAGGGGAATAGAAGCAGAATAGGTGAGTAGAAGGAGAACAAGGGAATTCAAGAAAACGTGAAATACAAGGAGAACGAAGAGAATTCGAGGAGAAAAAGGGGAATAGAAGCAGAATAGGTGAGTAGAAGGAGAACAAGGGAATTCAAGAAAACGTGAAATACAAGGAGAACGAAGAGAATTCGAGGAGAAAAAGGGGAATAGAAGCAGAATAGGGGAATAGAAGGAGAACAAGGGAATTCAAGAAAACGTGAAATACAAGGAGAACAAAGAGAATTCGAGGAGAAAAAGGGGAATAGAAGCAGAATAGGGAAATAGAAGGAGAACAAGGGAATTCAAGAAAACGTGAAATACAAGGAGAACAAAGAGAATTCGAGGAGAAACAGAGTAATAGAAGCAGAATAGGTGAATAGAAGGAGAACAAGGGAATTCAAGAAAACGTGAAATACAAGGAGAACAAAGAGAATTCGAGGAGAAACAGGGTAATAGAAGCAGAATAGGTGAATAGAAGGAGAACAAGGGAATTCAAGAAAACGTGAAATACAAGGAGAACAAAGAGAATTCGAGGAGAAAAAGGGGAATAGAAGCAGAATAGGGGAATAGAAGGAGAACAAGGGAATTCAAGAAAACGTGAAATACAAGGAGAACAAAGAGAATTCGAGGAGAAACAGGGTAATAGAAGCAGAATAGGTGAATGGAAGGAGAACAAGGGAATTCAAGAAAACGTGAAATACAAGGAGAACAAAGAGAATTCGAGGAGAAAAAGAGGAATAGAAGCAGAAACGGGAAATACAAGGAGAACAAAGAGAATATGAGGAAAACAATGGTAATAGAAGTAGAAAAGGGGAATACGAGAATAACAAGGGGAATACAATGAGAACGAAGGGAGTACAAGAAAAAAGGGAATGCAAGGAGATCAAGGGGGATACAAGAATTGAAAGGAGAATGCAGCAAGTCCAAGGAGACTGCAAAGAGAACAAGGAACATACAAGGAGCACGAAGAAACACTAAGTACAACAAGTGGAATACGAACAGAACAAAGGGATTACAAGAAGAACATATGGCAGATAAGGAGAATAGGGGGAATATAAAGAAAAACGTGAAAATACAAGGACAATAGGGGGAAAATGCAGGACAATAGATGAATCTAAGGAGAACAAAAGAAATAGTACTATAAAATGAGAAATACAATGAGAACAAGGTAAATACGAGAACAGAAGGAATACTATAAATTGGGGAAATACCAGGAGAACAAGGGAAATAGGAGACCAAGGGGAATACAAAGGGGACAAGAGGAATACGAGGAGGAAAGGAAGGCGAATACAATGGGAAAATGCCGTAAACAAAAGGAATACAAAGAGAGAAACAAGGTGAATGCAAGCAGAACAAAGAGGTTACAAAGGAAAGAAGAGAATACATGAAGTCGGCCTGGGTAGCGTAGTAGATATAGCGCTGGTCTTCTGTGCTCGAGGTTGCGGGTTAGATTCCTGGCCCAGGTCGATGGCATTTAAGTGTGATTAAATGCGACAGGCTCATGTCAGTAGATTTAGTGGCATGTAAAAGAACGTCTGCGAGACAAAATTCCGACACACCGGCAACTCTGATATAACCTCTGCAGTTGCGAGCGTCGTTAAATAAACTATAATTTTAATTTTTTACATGGAGAAAATCAGTGGGTGTACAAGGAGAACAAGGATAATAGCGGAAGACAAAGTGAGGAAGGGAAATAGAAAGAGAACAAAGAAAATACAAAGAGGACAGGAGAGAGAATGAGATTAACGGGAAAAGGAATAAGAGGTTTGTATTTTTTGTGTGTTTATTTATTCCCAAGTAGTTACCTCCCAGTATCTAGTAAGGAGAAATATGTAGTTGTGCTTGAAAGATAAATATCACACGAATTGAATTGATATTTTGTCTGTTACTAAAACACCTAGAAATTACGCATTTTATAGTGTTGATAAATTTGTGATAGTAAATTCAGTTCAGCGGAAAATGTTTTGCAAATATAAGTACCTATAAAATATGTAATCATTTGCTAGATATTGTAATAATACATATATTCCTTGCAATTCTGGATCCTCTTTGTCACATTCCGATAATAGTTCTATGATTTGGTCAGAAAATTTTAGTATTTCCTACCCCAGACCGCCTTCTTTCGAAAAAAAAAAATCATACGTAACTATCCGGAAATCGAACCCTGGCCCTGTCTTGATGAAAAAACGCCAGCTGATTGAGCTACGTTTTCAGCCGTAAATGTTTTTGAAGCGGATTTCCCCGTATTTGGCTCAGATCTCTTGGTCTCTCAACTCTGAGCCCTTTTATCCACTCTGAACATAAAGAGACACGCACTTAAGTTTCCGACAAAATTGGTGGCAGTAGTGGGATGCTGAGATCCAGAGAAGCCTTCTTCCTAAAAACCCTACTTCTTCTTACAACTGTTCTCATTTCCTTTTAACGTCCCGTTCTCCAGGACATATTGTCTGTCAACAGGGCGTTCTTGTTACAGTTGGGAGACCCAACTCTTTCTCTTTTTTTTTTTGTCTCACATCCAAAGATTTAGCTTGTCTCTTCTACTAGATCCTCTACTAAATCCGTGTCAGTTGGCCTGGCTGTAGACTGGCTAGGGGTAAATGTTGGAATTTTACTGAAATGCGTTTCAGTATTGGTGATAACGAAACAAATATCTAGCACTCCTTCTACTTGTTTTTCCATCTGTCCGTTCGCCCGTCTACGTATAATAAATTCTCTTAATGTTTTCGAATAATTTTTTTCACATCTAGAGTTTCATGGCCTATATTTACATATAGTGTACCCTGATCAATTTATCTTATCTAGATAACAAACATTGAAGGAACACAGCATACCTAAGATAGATTAAATTGTTACAATGACTGTTACTTTTTCTTTTCATTTTTTTTGCTACTCAATTATACAACTTATGCAAGCAATTTGAGATGCCACGAAATTATTTTAATTTCCTGCAGAAATGCAAGATTCGATTGTTGCTGAAACCTAATATCTGAATTATTTTTCCGAGTAAGCGCTTTCTACTAAACTATTGGACGGATTTTGTTCATATTCTACGAGTCAATTTATCAGGGAATGATGTACATGAAATATAATAATTTTAGTACTAGTCTGTCTGTGTACAGCGATTTCTACTAAACTATTGGACGGATTTTGTTCATATTCAGTATCTACGAGTCAATTTATCAGGGAATGATGTACATGAAATATAATAATTTTAGTACTAGTCTGTGTACAGCGATTTCTACTAAACTATTGGACGGATTTTGTTCATATTCTGTATCTACGATTCAATTTATCAGGGAATGATGTACATGAAATATAATAATTTTAGTACTAGTCTGTCTGTGTACAGCGATTTCTACTAAACTATTGGACGGATTTTGTTCATATTCAGTATCTACGAGTCAATTTATGAGGGAACGATGTACATGAAATATAATAATTTTAGTACTAGTCTGTCTGTGTACAGCGATTTCTACTAAACTATTGGACGGATTTTGTTCATATTCAGTATCTACGAGTCAATTTATCAGGGAACGATGTACATGAAATATAATAATTTTAGTACTAGTCTGTCTGTGTACAGCGATTTCTACTAAACTATTGGACGGATTTTGTTCATATTCAGTATCTACGAGTCAATTTATCAGGGAACGATGTACATGAAATATAATAATTTTAGTACTAGTCTGTCTGTGTACAGCGATTTCTACTAAACTATTGGCCGGTTTTTTGTTCATATTCAGTATCTACGAGTCAATTTATCAGGGAACGATGTACGTGAAATATAATAATTTTAGTACTAGTCTGTCTGTGTACAGCGATTTCTACTGAACTATTGGCCGGTTTTTTGTTCATATTCAGTATCTACGAGTCAATTTATCAGGGAACGATGTACATGAAATATAATAATTTTAGTACTAGTCTGTCTGTGTACAGCGATTTCTACTAAACTATTGGATGGATTTTGTTCATATTCAGTATCTGCGAGTCAGCGTTGTCATGGCAACATGCACGGCCTACTATGTACAAACATTGAATGCGATGTTCTTTTTTTTTTTAAGGAATTGCCGTTTTCGTTTCCCATGATAGTTAAATCTTTTCATTTTATGAGTAAATTTGCTTCTGCATTTCTTCCCTTCTGTGTACCAGTAAAAATGGGGTTAGACTGAAGAAGTTTGGGCTATATCGCGCTTAAGGAATGGCGACCGCCGTCCGCTTGATGATGGTATATCTTCACAATCTCGTACGTTTTCCTCATTTAGGTTCGGCTTTATAGCGGCCATTTTTCCAGGCCACGTGACAGGGAAGTTGATGGCTTGGCCATCCACTAAAGAAGGGCTGGCTGGATCGTATAACACGCCGGTCGCAAGATAGAACGAAACTCTTGAGTGATCCAGAATTTTTATGTCATTTACTGAGACCGTCCCCGATCCCAATTCCATTATAAATCTTACATAGGCTTTCAGATAGGCTACACGTGCAAAACTTGGTTACCTGGCAACGTCTGCTGTTGGTTTAGGGTAGAAGTCACTATCACTGACACCGTTCTGAAGTTGATTAGTTTTTTATATTGGTCAATAACAAACTAAGAAGGAAATATTGCGATTTCGAAACCATATAAAAAAATGAAACCTGTAATAAGGTACAGGATTTCAAGCCTAGGTTTCAACACACCCACAATATCATGTTTGTCTGGTTATATGACGGGTATTTAAGGGGAAACGGTCGTCCAAATGCAGTGTTATTTTTAAGTGAATACATATACCACAGTTTTTTTATCTAATGACTTGAAATTTTGCATGATTATTTAAAATGAATTTTTGTATTTAAGTTGTTAATTGCAATATCATATTTCTGCAAAAAGACCATTTATAAACCGACCTAACTGAACCTGATATTTCATAAGATAAGGAGCATTTTCTCATGACCTCTTACAGTTATGGATCTAAAATTTTGTACGTTTTTTGCCGGTTTTTATACCTAACAAATCTCTGTGGATAGAATGTTTTAATATCATTATTTTTTTATTTACATTTTAAATTAATATATTTTATTGAAATATATAAAATTACTACTTTATTTTAGTAAAGTACATTAAATTGACACAAAAAGAATCTGCCAATACAAACATTTGTATTATTCAATAAAAAAAAAGATACGTGTAAAATTTAATTACTTTATCTCAAACACTTTATGAGAAAATATTTTTTTATTGGAGAGAATCATAACTTTCAGGAAATGAAGTCTAAAGATCAGGATGAAAATGAAGAATAATGTGGCACCATGGTATTTAATAATAATTTTGGAGAGCTTCCTGATGGAATTTCGAAATTAAATTTTGGAAAATTAATCTTTTACAATCAGAGAATAAAACAAAAAAAAAAATGAATTTTTGACTATTTTCATTGAAATCTCCCCTTAGCAATGCCATAGAAACAGTGAAGAAAAAACTTAATTAATGACCATGTTTAGAAATTAGCAGGCTTTGACAATTTGTAAAACAAGAGAACATCATGGTTGCTAAGTAATTTTTTGTGTAAAATTATTTACATAGCCTATAATTAAACGTTAAATTACCCCTTTTAGCGGTCACAGAGGTTCAGAGAACACTAGCGTTTTAAAGTTTACACTTTTGCAGAGATTCAGCATTAGTAGTAGTATGGATGTAATTCTTTTGTGCTTGCCACCTCTGCTACTGATTTCATTTAAGATAGGATACAAATATAAATGACACAACTTATGTTTTATTTGTAGAGTTATAAATAATATATATTTTTTTGAAATCAGGTAACTAAAGTCCAACTTGTTATCTGGGTCCATAGCCTACTATTATTTCAAATTGCGTATGTCTTTTGAATAATAATTCCAGAGAATAAAATCTAAACAGTAATATTATTTGTAATATGATGAAGAAATAGGGCTTACGAAACCTTTTTTTTTTTCAGTGAAACTTTTTTAGTTAGGATATAGGTCAGATATGAAGCAAACTTCTATGACGGAGAGTTTTAAGAGGGCTTTGCACGTTATTGCTATGGGGTTCTTTACCTTTTAATGTTATCGTGAAAATCACGAAAATAAAGTTCTAGAGCTTTGCGGTTTTTCACAGGTTTGTGTAAATTGATGGATGAATGAGTGAAATTACATTATTGAAAATATTGTTGCTATAAATATTCCCAAAAACCAGTTTATAAACAATCAAATCTTATTTTAGCTATCATAAATATATTACTTCATTTTTAAATTGTGTAGAGAATTGAGTATAACTTACTTACTTATTGGCTTTTAAGGAACTCGGAGGTTCATTGCCGCCCTCACATAATCCCATAATCCTGAGCAGGATTAATCCAGTCTCTACCATCATATCACACCTCCATCAAATCCATTTTAATATTATCTTCCCATCTACGTCTCGACCTCCCCAAAGGTCTTTTTCCCGCCGGCCTCCCAACTAACACTCTATATGCATTTCTGGATTTTCCCATACGTCCTACATGCCCTGCCCATCTCAAGCGTCTGGATTTAATGTTCCTAATTATGTCAGGTGAAGAATACAATGCGTGCAGTTCTGCGTTGTGTAACTTTCTCCATTGTCCTGTAACTTCATCCCTCTTAGCCCCAAATATTTTCCTAAGAACCTTATTCTCAGACACCCTTAATCTCTGTTCCTCTCTCAAAGTGAGAGTCCAAGCTTCACAACCATATAGAACAACCGGTAATATAACTGTTTTATAAATTAGAGAATTGAGTATACTCTGTTAAATCTTTCCATAATTTATTGTCTTTCATTGTACTAACATTTAAAAAGATTACTACATCTACATCTTAAGAAATTTCACTTTTTCCACGCATAGAGGCTACAAAACTAGTTTCTTTATTCTTTTGGAACATAAAATTGTCATATCATACGATGAATTACTCGACTTTCATATCATTCGTCTTTCACTTGTTATTCTGTCTCTCGGAATCCCTAGTGTGGATTGCTTCAGAACACTAATGAATGAATGACTCTGATGCATGTTATGGGTGAACAGTTGAAAGCTTGAAATCTCGTTACTATGACGATCGCTTCTTCCAAGACGTCACGGAATTTATGGTACTACGTCTTTTCTTCCCATCTCTTTAAGACGCCAGAAAGCCTTTCTAAAATATCTTAATCCGACGTTTCCTGGATTTCTTGCTTGTCTAAGAACTTTTTGCAGTTGTCCACGGTATTGGAATGTTTTTAGGAACGTTTTCCATCACCATTTATCTTTCATTCTATTATTCTCTCTCCTGCATTGTATTCTTTTGTCTACGTTGGAAGAAAGAGGAACTGCAGTCATCTGTTTTTATACCTCGTCTTGGAGAATATGTCACTCCATTTTCTATGCTTTTTTGTTTTCTGACGTAAGACGCATTCTCTACTCAGCGAATAGAAGGAAGGAATTAAAATGATTAATGGGTAGTGCCAGTTTTTTATAATTTACACTTTGATTCTCTGTAAGTAGTGCTTTGTTTCGTAGCATGAAGTAAATTTTGTCTCTCTTTCTCTCCAAAGAGTGACTTCTGAAATAAGTAACCGGAGATATTCCTTATCTCAAGTCTATACAGGGTGTTTCAAAATTCGATAGTAGACTAAGGCATGATTCACTGAAAATAGATGCCAGAAAAATGACACATCACATGTTAACATACCTTTCACGCCTTTTATAAGAGTTTTGAACCTTATCAAAACCCTTTCTGACTGAATTTGAAATACACTGAATCTATGGATAATTTTGAAATATACGGAATATACGGATAATTTTGAAATACTTACTTACTGGCTTTTAAAGAACCCGCAGGTTCATTGCCGCCCTCACATAAGCCCGTCATTGGTCCCTATCCTGAGCAAGATTAATCCAGTCTCTATCATCATATCCCACCTCCCTCAAATCCATTTTAATATTATCTTCCCATCTACGTCTCGGCTCCCCAAAGGTCTTTTTCCCCTCAGGCCTCCCAAATAACTCTATATGCATTTCTGGATTCGCCCATACGTGCTACATGCCCTGCCTATCTCAAACGTATGGATTTAATGTTCCTAATTATGTCACGTGAAGAATACAATGCGTGCAGTTCTGTGTTGTGTAACTTTCTCCATTCTCCTGTAACTTCATCCCTCTTAGCCCCAAAAATTTTTCTAAGCACCTTATACTCAAACACCATTGACCTATGTTCCTCTCTCAAAGTGAGAGTCCAAGTTTCACAACCATAAAGAAGAACCGGTAATATAACTGTTTTATAAATTCTAACTTTCAGATTTTTTGACAGCAGACTGGATGATAAAAGCTTCTCAACCGAATAATAACAGGCATTTCCCATATTTATTCTGTGTTTAATTTCCTCCCGAGTATCATTTATATTTGTTACTGTTGCTACCAGGTATTTGAATTCTTCCACCTCTTCAAAGGATAAATTTGCAATTTTTATATTTCCATTTCGTACAATATTCTCGTCACGAGACATAATCATATACTTTGTCTTTTCGGGATTTACTTTGAAACCTATTTCTTTACTTGCTTCAAGTAAAATTCCCTTATTTTCCCTAATCGTTTGTGTATTTTCTCCTAACATATTCACGTCATCCGCATAGATAAGCAGCTGATGTAACCCGTTCAATTCCAAACCCTCTCTGTTATCCTGGACTTTCCTAATGGCATACTCTAGAGCGAAGTTAAAAAGTAAAGGTGATAGTGCATCTCCTTGCTTTAGCCCACAGAGAATTGGAAACGCATATGACAGAAATTGACCTATACGGACTCTGCTGTACGTTCACTGAGACACATTTAAATTAATCGAACTAGTTTCTTGGGCATACCAAATTCAATAAGAATATCATATAAAACTTGTCTCTTGACCGACATTGAATATATGGATAATTTTGTTACACACCAATTTTTTTTTAATAAATCACTATATAATATCGATATTCTAAAATAGCAATTTTAAAAACGTATTACAATAAAATAACAGTTAACCTACGACAATAACATATGCAAAATTTGTTACAACTTAGAAAAGGCGTTTGACAGAGTGGATTTGAATAAACTGATGGTGATCCTAAAGAAAATTGGCGTTATGGAAAGAGAGAATTCTGTTCAGTAATCTTTATATGAAACAACGAGTCAAAGATCAGGATAGGAGAAGAAATGTCAGAAGGAAGTGAAATAGTTAGAGGAGTACGACAAGAATGCCCTTTATCATCTACCCTGTTCAACATCTACTTGAAGGATTTATTTAAGAACTGTTTTCAGAACGTGGGAGGGGTTATAGTAGGAAGAAAAAGAAATTGCATAAGATTTTGTGATGATATGTCGTTCTTAACAGAAGATGAAACGATACTGAAGGATATGCTACTGGAGCTAAATGACAGCTGTGAGCAGTAGGGGATGAAGATAAATGCCAACAAGACGAAGACCATGGTTATGGGAAGAAAAGTAAAGAAGGTAAATTCAAATCAATCTCTCAGGTATAACTCCCTGTAAAGTTGATTCGAATTATTTCGAGGGGAAAATTGTTCCGGGGCCGGGTATCGACCCCGGGACCATTGGTTAAACGTGCCAACGCTCTACAAACTGAGCTACCCGGGAACTCTACCAGACATCGATCCCATTTTACCCTCTATATCCACAGACCTCAAAGTGGGCTGACAACCGTCAAGCAACCAACATTGAGTGCACACTAACTCTGTGTGACTTAAATTGTGGTTTTCTGTTAACGAACAGTGACGTGTATTATGTAAATCAAACTTTCAGGTATAACTCCCTATAAAGTTGATTTGAATAATTTCGAGGGAAAAATTGTTCCGGGGCCGGGTATCGAACCCGGGACCTTTGGTTAAACGTACCAACGCTCTACCAACTGAGACTTTGAGGTCTGTGGATATAGAGGGGAAAAATTGGATCGGTGTCTGGTACAGTTCCCAGGTAGCTCAGTTAGTAGAGCGTTGGTACTTTTAACCAAAGGTCCCGTGTTCGATACCCCGCCCCGGAACAATTTTTCCCTAGAAATTATTCAAAGAAGGTAAACGTGCGAATTCTAAATGAGGCAGTAGAACAAGTGGACAGCTTCAAATACTTGGGGTGTACTATAAGCGTATATCTTTTATCGCGCTTTCAATTTCTTACAATTCTTCGAAACCGACATCAAGCACTTCCCTCTATCCCTCATCATAGAACGTCTTTATACTCATCTTCCTATACTGTAGAAATACCTCGCCTCTGGAATTCGTTACCTAATGACGTCAGGGACTGCCGGACTTTATCACAATTCAAAATTAAATTGGAAAATTTTGTCTTAGTTAATGTTTTCAGGTATTGCTAGAAGTATTGATTTGTGTTTTTTTTTCTTTTTGTTTTTAAATCTAGATTAAAATGCCAAGTTTCTTGTTTAAGTTAGTTAATTAGTTAGGATAGAATTAATTATTGTACTTAATCGCTCATTTAAATTTTGTGTGACTGCAACCTGTGTATATTTTTGTGTGGCTTTACTTTGTTTATAGTGTTTTTTTTTCTCTCTCTTTATTTCTTGTGTAGCTTTACTTTGTAAGTGTATTTTTTTCTGTTTATTTCTATTATTGTATTTGTATTCCTGGTGTTGTGGAAGAGAGAGCCTGATGGCCTTAACTACACCAGAATAAATAAATAAATAAATAAATAAATAAATAAATAAATAAATAAATAAATAAATAAATAAGTAAGTAAATGAATAAATAAATGAATAAGTAAATGAATAAATAAATGAGTGAATAAATGAATGAATAAATAAATGAATAAATAAATGAAAAATAAATAAATGAATGAATAAATAAATAAAGTAAATAAATAAATAACTAATGAATAAGTAAATAGGTAAGTAAATAAATAAGTAAATGAATAAATGAATGAATAAAGAATAAATAAATGAATAAGTAAATAAATAAGTAAATGAATAAATAGATGAATAAGTAAATGAATAAATAAATGAGTGAATAAATGAATGAATAAATAAATGAAAAATAAATAAATGAATGAATGAATAAATAAATAAATAAAGTAAATAAATAAATATATAAATAAATAAATGAATGAATGATTGGTTGAACGAATGAACGAACGAACGATCGAACGAACGAATGACTAAATAAATAAATAAATAAATAAATAAATAAATAAATAAATAAATAAATAAATAAATAAATAAATAAAGCAGTAACATGAGCTGCTGCCAGAAAGTCAAAAGAAGGATAGCAATGGCCAAGGAAGGTTTTAATAGAAACAGGAGCATCTTCTGCGGACCTCTGGAAAAACAACTAAAGAAGAGACTAGTGAAGTATGACACTGTAAAGATATTAAAACTAAGTGAATAGAAACGATAGGAAGTATTTGAAATGTGGATATGGAGAAGAGTGGAACGTGTGAAATGGACAGATAAAATAAGAAATAAAGCTGTACTAGAAAGAGTGGATAAAGGAAGAATAATGGTGAAACTGATCAGGAAGAGGAAAAGGATTTGACTGTCTAATGAAGGATGCACTGGAAGGAATGGTAAACAGGAGAAGAGTTCGTGGCAGAAGAAGATATCGGATGATAGACGACATTAAGATATTAATTTGAACTGGTAATGGAAATTACGGGAAAACGGCTGAATGGATTTTAATGAATGACCCGTCATTTTGAAGCTTGGCATCCAAGGATTTTCAGAAAAATAGTAACTTTCAGTGAAGCGTTAGTTTTCCTACATAATTTTCATATTTCCCAAAATCCATCTTTCGTCAGTTTTGAGAACTAATTGCATTTCAGAAAAAAAAAAAAAAACAAAACACACACTGCAATAAACAATAGGCTATTACACGAAGGCCATGACCTGCAGGATTGCTGACATATTTAGAGTTCAAATTCAATTGGTTATTACAACTTCAAGACTTACTAAAATGATTTACAGGTCTGATTCTGCGGTGTGTAATTTTCTGAGTACAGCTGTGTATTGGATATTAAAATCTACAAAACTTGAGGTGGTTTGATGACATTAATACCATTAGAAATGAAATATTATTATAGTTAATGCCATAAATATACACAAACCTTGCGTATGATAATAATATTGTTATTAAAAATCAAATATTTTTATAGTTATTAATCAAGTGGGGCTGGGTCTTTTCATATATTATTTAATGGAGTATGGTGTAGTTACTTATATGCGTCATTCTCTTCAATATTGGCACGAGAGAGAGCAAAAATTACAGTTCCTAAGAATAGACGGTATTACTTACTGATAAAATAAGAAGCCTACAAAATTTTGTAGTCTCCCGATCATTTCAGCAAGATCTCGTAGCAGGATAAAATGATTTTACCCTCTACATTTCAAGCTCTACATGCAGCAGCTATACCAAGATGCTATGCCTATTGTTCGAAAGCATAGCAAACCTGACTTTTTTCAACTTTCACCTACAATCCACAATGACCTGAAATAGCTATTGCTTTACTCCCACATAAAAAACCCACTGATCGTCCTGACATTGTTACTTGCGTTTATCGCGTTGAAACTCAAAACCTGAAGGGCTGATAGGTTCAAGAAAAAGATTTGGCATAAAAAACATTCTGAGGGAGTATGTTTCATTATTATGGAAGCAAATAACTTTCAAAATGTCTGGTATTTTTCATTGAAAATAAATCTGAAAAATTTATATTTGAACGTCTAATGAACTTAGTTTGCAGCATTTACTGCACAAGCCACTAGTATCTTATAAATCTTATGCGAACGCTAAGAAGAAGGCGGAAAATAGGGAAGATTTGAGATTGCTGGGTTTGTAGTGAAAGACCTGACTGTTAGACTGATAACATAAATGAATAATTGATTGAATAATGGCATGGTAGAATAACTGTTTGATTTTCTCAATGAGTAACTGATAGACGACAAGTTGACTGAGGTCCACACCTGTGGAATAACGGTCAGCGCGTCTGGCTGCGAAACCAAGTGGCCCGGGTTCGAATCCCGGTCGGGGCAAGTTATCTGGTTGAGGTTTTTTCCAGGGTTTCCCTCAACACAATACGAGCAAATGCTGGGTAACTTTTGGTGCTGGACCCCGGACTCATTTCACCGGCATTATCACCTTCATTTCATTCAGACGCTAAATAACCTAGATGTTGATACAGCGTCGTAAAATAACACAATAAAATAAATAAAAAAAGGTGACTGAACGTGGTTGTCTAGCATATCATCCATATGTACAAAATATGCTGGCAAAACGCTTCTTCTCCCGTACAGTTGCTTTGTTTCGTTGACTGCCTGTAATCCATCCACATGTGAGTAATAAAAATTGAATGCCCTCCAGTCTACTGCGGAATACGATTTTAATGGTTTGGGCAAATAATATGAACGTTTTGATTCCGGAAATGAATTGCACAGTTATTTCCTGTTGCGATTCTCTTTTGTCCCCTCACCATACGCCCAACTTCCGTTCCATCTAACTTACTAATGCTTCAATTTTTTAGTCCGCTAATATTACATACTGATCACACAATAGCAAAATGTGCCAGGGATTCCCCGACAGTGTAATGCTTGTCACGTGATTCTCTTAGTGCACTTCTTGTCTTAGAGTCTTCCTGGAAATTGCAATCAACCTTAAGACATTGTTCAATCCGCGCTGAGATTTTTTTTAAACTACAGAGGCTATTCGTAGACTACAAGATGATAATTGTAATTGTAATCCTTTATTTAACGTTCCTTTTAAACTACAGAGGCTATTCATAGACGATAAGATGGTAATTGTAATTGTTTATTTAACGTTCCTTATAAACTACAGAGGCTATTCATAGACGATAAGATGGTAATTGTAATTGTAATCCTTTATTTAACGTTCCTTTTAAACTACAGAGGCTATTCATAGACGATAAGATGATAATTGTAATTGTTTATTTAACGTTCCTTTTAAACTACAGAGGCTATTCATAAACGGTAAGATGGTAATTGTAATTGTTTATTTAACGTTCCTTATAAACTACAGAGGCTATTCATAGACGATAAGATGGTAATTGTAATTGTAATTCTTTATTTAACGTTCCTTTTAAACTACAGAGGCTATTCATAGACGATAAGATGATAATTGTAATTGTTTATTTAACGTTCCTTTTAAACTACAGAGGCTATTCATAGACGATAAGATGATAATTGTAATTGTAATCCTTTATTTAACGTTCCTTTTAAACTACAGAGGCTATTCATAGACGATAAGATGATAATTGTAATTGTTTATTTAACGTTCCTTTTAAACTACAGAGGCTATTCATAGACGATAAGATGATAATTGTAATTGTAATCCTTTATTTAACGTTCCTTTTAAACTACAGAGGCTATTCATAGACGATAAGATGATAATTGTAATTGTTTATTTAACGTTCCTTTTAAACTACAGAGGCTATTCATAGACGATAAGATGATAATTGTAATTGTTTATTTAACGTTCCTTTTAAACTACAGAGGCTATTCATAGACGATAAGATGATAATTGTAATTGTAATCCTTTATTTAACGTTCCTTTTAAACTACAGAGGCTATTCATAGACGGTAAGATGTTAATTGTAATTGTAATTCTTTATTTAACGTTTCTTTTAAACTACAGAGGCTATTCATAGACGATAAGATGGTAATTGTAATTGTTTATTTAACGTTCCTTATAAACTACAGAGGCTATTCATAGACGATAAGATGGTAATTGTAATTGTAATTCTTTATTTAACGTTCCTTTTAAACTACAGAGGCTATTCATAGACGATAAGATGATAATTGTAATTGTAATCCTTTATTTAACGTTCCTTTTAAACTACAGAGGCTATTCATAGACGATAAGATGATAATTGTAATTATTTATTTAACGTTCCTTTTAAACTACAGAGGCTATTCATAGACGATAAGATGATAATTGTAATTGTAATCCTTTATTTAACGTTCCTTTTAAACTACAGAGGCTATTCATAGACGATAAGATGATAATTGTAATTGTTTATTTAACGTTCCTTTTAAACTACAGAGGCTATTCATAGACGATAAGATGATAATTGTAATTGTAATTCTTTATTTAAAGTTCCTTTTAAACTACAAAGGCTATTCGTAGACCTAAAGATCATAATTGTAATTGTAATTCTTTATTTAACGTTCCTTTTAAACTACAGAGGCTATTCGTAGACTACAAGATGATAATTGTAATTGTAATTCTTTATTTAACGTTCCTTTTAAACTACAGAGGCTATTCATAGACGATAAGATGATAATTGTAATTGTAATTCTTTATTTAACGTTCCTTTTAAACTACAGAGGCTATTCATAGACGATAAGATGATAATTGTAATTATAATTCTTTATTTAACGTTCCTTTTAAACTGAAGAGGCTATTCATAGACGATAAGATGATAATTGTAATTGTAATTCTTTATTTAACGTTCCTTTTAAACTGAAGAGGCTATTCATAGACGATAAGATGATAATTGTAATTGTAATTCTTTATTTAACGTTCCTTTTAAACTACAGAGGCTATTCATAGACGATAAGATGATAATTGTAATTGTAATTCTTTATTTAACGTTCCTTTTAAACTGAAGAGGCTATTCATAGACGATAAGATGATAATTGTAATTGTAATTCTTTATTTAACGTTCCCTTTAAACTACAGAGGCTATTCATAGACGATAAGATGATAATTGTAATTGTAATTCTTTATTTAACGTTCCTTTTAAACTACAGAGGCTATTCATAGACGATAAGATGATAATTGTAATTGTAATTCTTTATTTAACGTTCATTTTAAACTATAGAGACTATTCACTGACGATAAGGTGATAATTGTAATTGTAATTCTTTATTTAACGTTCCTTTTAAACTACAGAGGCTATTCATAGACTACAAGATGATAATTGTAATTGTAATTCTTTATTTAACGTTCCTTTTAAACTACAGAGGCTATTCATATACGATAAGATGATAATTGTAATTGTAATTCTTTATTTAACGTTCCTTTTAAACTACAGAGGCTATTCATAGACGATAAGATGATAATTGTAATTGTAATTCTTTATTTAACGTTCCTTTTAAACTACAGAGGCTATTCATAGACGATAAGATGATAATTGTAATTCTTTATTTAACGTTCCTTGTAAACTGATTTTTTTTCGTGGACTCTAGTTTAACTGGTGGATCGTTCAATCTGGCGCAGAGGTAAATTTCCGGAACCCGCATGAAAGCATTATCCTTGAGTCGGTGCGTCATGCTTGGCCTAGGTCATCTGCTAGCGTGAAGCGGCAATGACCAGCTGACAGGTGAAGACCTCGTCTGCGAATTGAGGATGTAGTGAGTGGATAAACGGACAACATGGCCACCGGTGAGATCGGAAAGATAACCACTTTCATACAATTTGTCAACTTTGAATGCTATTGTCACTGACATTGCTTGGATTCTGTATCAGAATTGCATGTGGCTTTGAACTTTCTTGAATTATGCCATAGTGAATCACTTTAGATACTTGAGATTGTCCGGTTAAACTAATATTTTGTTTAGAAAATAATGCTTCATACAGCAGTCATTTGTTATGCTATTGCATTTGTCTAAAGAGGGCCGAAGCACTGTGTTTCCATGGCGACTAAGTGCAGTCATCCAGAGCGTGGGTTATTTTCTGAAACTTATGTCGCCACAAAAGCACAAATGTATTAGATTTCTAGCCCTTTTCTTTCTTTCTTTCTTTCTTTCTTTCTTTCTTTCTTTCTTTCTTTCTTTCTTTCTTTCTTTCTTCCTTCCTTCCTTCCTTCCTTCCTTCCTTTCTCTCTTTCTTTCTTTCTTTCTTTCTTTGCAAAATGTTCATAGTTCTCGAACATTGTCTTTTTTTCTCTAATCTTATTTTGATTCAGCACCATCTTACTCTTTTCTACCAGAGGCTTCACGAATCCCTGAAGAGATGACATCGGATATAATTTCAAAACGTAAACAACTGTTGGTACAAATACAGAATTTTGTCTTTTTGACTTCAAATGAACAAATGAATGATTTATAAGTAGTAAATCTATTTAATGGTACCAAGTCCTATTTTTCTCATTCGCTGGAAGCTGTAGTTATAAAATCGTAAATTCTACCCTTTCCCAAAAAAAAAAAAAAAAAAGAGGATTGGCGGACACTTGATGGTTGAAATTCTATTTTCTGTAGCGCGATTTACACGATAACATTCGTTGTCATTGTTTTGGAACCATAATATAACTTGTATAGCCTATGTGATGTGATATGTTTCCACTCTTTTCTACCAAAGGCCTCAACATTCATTATAATATATTGTCTTCGAAAATTGCTAAGGATATTATGATAAGTATGGCCATAGAAGGTTTTTATTTATTAATAACTCTAGTAAATAGGACCACATATTTACTTATTTAATGGTAGAAGCTGTACTTATTAACTCGTATATATGTTTACGTCGGTAGGGACCCTTACACATAATGTCAGTTAACAAGATACAATAAGAATTGATACTGACCCAATCTTTTCTGCCAGAGGTCTCTACAGTCATTATAATGATAATGTATGTCTCCTACACTTGAGAACAGATTAATAAGGAAAACCACAAAAAAATAGCAAATTAAAAAGTTTCTACTGTTTTTTACCAGAGGCCTCTAGAATTGTTATAATGATACTGTATGTCTCCGAAACCTAAGAAGTGATTAATTGGAAATGTTTTGTCACCCACAGTGATATTTAGAATATCGAAATGTGTCCACTCTTTTCTACCAAAGGCCTCCGTGTCTGTCCCAGCAGTTACTATCAGAATAATGGCGGACGTGGAAGGGAATTTTGTTTTTATGGATCTTCACTCGTGAAACAAAGAGTAAGTACTTTAAATGGGACTAAGATTTTGTGACATTTTCAATCGGCATGTTTCCACTCTTTCCTACCAAAGGCCTCCACGATCTGTATTGAACTTGTGCACAATGGTTGCATGATTAAGTATGCAAGACATCGGACCACCGGAGTTGAGTGTGAAGTCGGATATCACGCTGTGGTTAGAAACTTAGAATGCATCACAAGCTTGGTTTGCAGATTCCAGAGTCGGGAACCGAAACGCAAGCATGTTTACATGGATGACTGGTACAGTGGCTAGAGACACTCAGGCTGCATTTTTAATGTCACAATAGGACCATTTTAAATACCTCGTTACATAACTTACTATTGCATTATAGCATGATGTTTGATTCCCATTCATTTCCTAGAAACTGTTGCTAGGTGACCGAACTATCATTTGTCAGAAAAAATAGGATCGGACAAAAGAATTGAAATGCATGTTTTCGTAATCCTTTATACAGAGAAAGTTATTTTGATCATTTGGTATGTCTATATAAAGCGATTTATCCTACAGTTTTGGACGGGTTTTGGTCATAGTATTTACGTTTCAATTTATGAGGTAATAATGTATAGAGTTTTTCAAAAGTCAGTTCAAACATTAAACCACTATAAATAATATATTATTTGAGACAGGAAAAAAACAAAAAACATCACCGTGTTGGGCAAATAACGCCGTTTACAAAACATTGGGAAGATGTCCGCCGTTCTCTTGTTCAACGTACAGCATTCTGTCTACGACACCATGCACAGCATTTGCAGATAATGTCTTGGAATATTGGCAATTTCTTGTGAGATGGCATCTTTCAGTTGCAGTAGGGTTGTTGGATTTGTCAGGAAAACTCGTTCTTTAAGGTAACCCCACAACCAAAGTCGGCCGGATTGAAACCTGGAGATCGCGGAGGCCACATTATGGAAGGTGCCTACTGATGACACTATTGCCA